>NC_064818.1:41845192-42048551 GCF_023721935.1 Panthera uncia
CTTTTTTCTTTCTTTCTTTCTTTCTTTCTTTCTTTCTTTCTTTCTTTTTTGTTTCAAATTTATAACGTTTTTTTTCAAAAACTGGTTCATTTAAGTATGATTGGTATACAAAACTCTCCCCATTTAATGTGTACAATGAGTTTAGATATGTACATACACCTGTGACACCATCACCACAGTCAAGATAATAAACATATCCATCACCTCCAAAAGTTTTCTCTTGTCCCCTTCCCATCCCCCCCCCCCTTTAAATTAATTGTGGTAAGAATGAGAAGTGGTAAATGGGGAGTTGTTGTCCAATGGGTATAAAGTTTTAGTTATGCAAGATGAGTAAGTTCTGGAAATCTGTGCACAGTGCCTAAGGCAAGAATACTGGATTACACACTTAAAAATTAAGAGGGGAGATGCTTTGTTTTTCACTGTGAGATCTTAAGGGCCTTGGGAACCTACTATTACTAGAGGTTTAGAGTAAAAAACCTGAATGTTCCTTCCTAAGGAAGAGGTGGGCAGGGAGATGATCAGGATGCTGGGAATTTAGCCTGGCCTTGAGAGCGGATGTTGTGCTAGCATAAAGAGTAAACTTGGAGGACTATTTCATAAGAATAACTAAGGTAAAGATAATTTAGAATAGTTGTCAAAATCCTGATCTTTTATGTTGTTAATTTTTTTTATTTTTTAAGTTTATTTATTTATTTTTGAAAGAGAGAGAAGAGTATGTGCACGCAAGTGGGAGAGGGGCAAAGAGACGGGGAGAGAATCCCAACCAGGCTCTGAGCTGTCAGCACAGAGCCCAACATGGGGCTCGAACCCACGAACCGTGGGATCATGACCTGAGCTGAGATCAAGAATTGGACACTTAACTGACTGAGCCACCCAGGTGCTCTGAAATCCTGGTCATTTAGATAGTAATGATCCAGTGTTGCTCAATTATTTAGCTGGATGCCTGGGCAACTTACTTTCCTTCTGCATAGAATTGGGATAATATAGATGCCTTAGTGTTTGAGTTTTATAGGACTAAAAAGCATAAGAGAAATGATGTCCGTACCTGGCATCTGGTAAGTACTCAATAAATACTCCCACTTCTGATGTAAGTAGTGTGCAAGAGGTTATGTATGGAGGAGCAGGACACAAAGCAGGACAATGAGGAGGGGCAAGCAGCTGCTTAGGGCCAGGCTGGTTGTTAATGAGCTGGATTGTTAATTTCAAGGGTCGTAGTGGATCAAAGTGTCACTCTCACCTGCAATAAAATTAGCCTTCCGAAAGCAGTCAAGTCTTCTCTAGCTCCTCCTCTCTGATGATATCCCTGTGGCTCTCAGCTCAGTGGTTCATTCAACATCAGTAATTGTCAGAAAATGATGTTTTTCCACTGAGGCCGATGAGATGACACACAATGAACAAAGTCACAGATAAAGGAAACTCCACTATTGGCTTCTCAGTTGTGGGTGGATTCATGTGTGTCATACTTATCAGGGTGACCCTTGCAACTCCCTATGAAACTATTGCCAGTGAGGCCAATGACCTTAGTCCTTTTGAGTGTAAGAATGTATCCTTCACAAATCAGGAAGTCTCTTCTATGAAAGCCATAGTACCCAGAGTGCTAGGATCTCTTTGGCCAGACTAAAAGCTTTTGTTAATTTTCCATAGCATTGATGATAGTGACAAATACTTTCTAAGATGCTTGGGCGACAATGAAAAGATCTACATACAACTACTACAATGTGCTTTCCAATCTTGAAGTTTCTAGGTCATGTATCAAAACTAGAAATATATTCAATGTTATTGAGCAAGAGGGATAAAGAATAGAAAATACTTGAGAAATATGCAGAGGCAGAGTTTGTTGGTGGGATTCTGGCCCTAGGCACGTAGAGCAAATTGGGGCCAGGCTTTAGGCCAGGTCACCCCTTTCTTTTACCACTGAAATGGACACACATCACATCAAATGTGCTACAGAAGAGGGCCTTGTATTTGTTACTTGATATGTTAGAAGCAAGATTTGATTGAATTGGTTCACTTACACATGTAACAAATACTTGAATGTCATCTATGGGTTAGCGCTCTGGGGATATAGTGAGGACAAAGACAAGTCTGTCTCCTGAAGAAAAGAACAATTTATTTGGAGAGATGAACAATTAATAGATCAGCAAAATCCATAAAAAAATGTAAGTTCAGGTACTTAAGACTACAGGAAAGTGAAAGCAGGAAAAGATGGAGAATGAGAGACCATGAGAAGGCTACTTCAGATGGAGTGTTTGGGGAACATTCTTGGGGTATATTTGGACAGAGGGATAAATGAAAAGAGAAAGTGAAATTTGACATCTAGGTGAATCACAACAGAAAATCAACTTGAGTAAACCTTCCAAACATATCCAAAATCCAGATACTTCTTACCACCTGTACTGCTAACTCTTTGGGCCAAATCCCCACTAATGTCTCATTTGAGTTACCCAGTGGCCTCTATACTGGTTTCCCTTCTTTACCCTCCCCACACTACACAGTCTATTCTCAACGCAGCAGCCTGGGTACATCTTTAAAACTTTAAGTCATGTAATGCCATTTTGGTGTGGAATCCTGAATAACTCCCCATTTTATTCAGTGTTAAATCTCAAGTTCTTACCATGGGTTACAAGGCCTGGCATGAGCTATGTTTGTTTTATATGAGTCTGTGAACAAGGATGAAACCCCTACGTGATAAGCGATGAGCATTTCTCTCCATTGTCATCCTGAACCCTGGATGCACATAGCTTTCTGTTGCTCCATTGCCAGTTATCTGGGCCTGTTGTTGACAGATTCAAGGAGACTATAAACAGTGTAGGCTAGAACAAGAATTTAGGACTAAGACAGATGTGTATCTCCCAATTTTCTTGCTGGAAAATTATGAGAGAATTTGGTAAATGTTAAAGGATTAAAAGAGTGTATTAGGGTAGCTAAAACACACAGCCCCTAATCTTAATATTTTTAAACCATAAAAGTTTATTTTGGATTCATAAAATCTAGGGATTAAGGATGTTTTCATTACACTAAATATGATATCCACTAAGGCCCAGAGATTCTCTTCATCTGTGGTCTGAAGAAGGAGGAGGGAAACCATGGAAGATGGCACAAAATATTTTTGGCACTTGGCCTGGAAGTGACATATATAACTTGGATCTAGATGTTGAAAGTTCTAGGCAGAGCAAATGACATAACAAGGTGTTGTTCAGAACAGACCCCAGAGAAATCAAGACATATTTTGGAATTTGAAAGATGTTTTTTTTGTTGCTTTGGTTTTTGTTTTTACTTGAGAATATGGCATTTGTGGGAGAATGTCAAGAGTTAGTACTTAAGAGATAGTGGGGGTTAGACCATCTGAGGGCCTTCTGAGCCATGGTAGGGTATTTGGATTTTGTCTTAAATGGGGGATAAGGCATGGGGAGGCTTTAAATAAAAGATTCTCATGTTTAGATTGGCAGTTTGGAATGTCATTATGGAATAGAGGACAAGGACCTAGAGGCAAGGACTCCAGTGAGGAGACTGTTTCCTCTCTTATTCCCTATCTCAAGAATTCTCAAGCATGACTCATACTAAGGGCTATGTTTCACAGCTTAGGTCAGTATTCATATACATATGTACACATGTATACAAAACAATGACGTTTTATACTCAGTCTATTTTAATTTAAACAAGTAGTGGTTGCCACCACTAATTTAATGGAATTAATTCTGCCTTCTGAGAAGGGCACAGCACCCATTTGGAAACCAATGCCCTATCTTACTGAAGGACAACACTTTACAGATAGTCCCCAGACCCAATCTGGGTGTCATGTAAGACCCCTGACTTACTCTTCCCACCCTCACCGTTCATTAACCACATTATTCTGGCCTATTCTTAAATGCTCCACATACAATTTCTACCATTTCAGATGAATGGTTTGAAACATGGGGATCCCCCAGCCTCTCTAAGACCTCTTTATGGAGTCCACAGGATCACAAACACTTCCACATTTTTATAATAACGGTCACGTGTTACTTCTCTTTTTCAGGTTTATTCTTTCACAGGTATACAGTGGAGTTTTCCAGAGGTTACATGATAAGTGATGACATCAGTTGTTCTGATCCTATCTTTTCAGTTTTAATTTCTAATATGTTAAATATTGATAGCTGGGACCCTCCTAATCAAAACATCAGTAAGTTTTCAGAGTGCAGTGGGGTCCTGAGACCAAGGAACTTAAGAATCCTTGGTTTAGCCTGTTAAGATTCTGTATTCTCATTACCACTAGTAACAGTTGGGCATGACTTTGTGGCCATGGGTATCTCTAAACAAACACTCTTGCTAGATTATCTGGTCTGATATTTTATCAGTAGGATTCCTGTGTCTGATTATCCAGAGGCAGTCCTGCACTGTGATTCGTGGTGCTCCAATACCTAATGTATCCTTGATCCTCAGCCCTTGGAACCAATTTTAGAACATCAGGTCTCCATTTTTTAGGCCTGTAAATGTGGGAGTACCCCTGTAACATAGTAGGAAATATATATATATATATATATATATATATATATATATATACACATATATATATACCCTTCACTTCTGCCCAGGGGATACAGAGCTTCTAAAAGTTGATACAGAACTCCTAAAACCCTTGTGATTTCTTGAATTATAAAGATGATAGGAGCATATTAAACAGAGCTTTAAATCTCTCGGAGTTTCCTGGGTGACAGGAGCATCTTTATTCCAATGAGGTGGCTCTAGGTGGGCTCCTGGATAGCTTCAGGATGGGGGTTGGTTACCAGAAACACCAAGCCATGATTAGAAGATTAGAACTTCAACCTTTACTCATCCTCTAATTGAGGAGAGGGGCTGGAGATTGAGTTAATAAACCATCATGCTTCCATAAAAATTCCTAAACTCAGATTGGAGAGCTTCTGAATTTGTGAATGCATCCATGTACTGGGAGAGTGGCATATCCCAACTCCATGAGGACAGAAGCTCCTGTGCTGGGGACACTTCTAGACCTCACCCTATATATCTCTTCATCTGGCTGTTCCTTTGTATCTTTTATAACAAACTGGCACATATAAGTAAAGTGTTCTCCTGAGTTCTGTGATATATGATAGCAAATCATTGAATCTAAGCATGGCGTTGTGAGCACCCTCGATTTATAGCCACGTTGAGACAGAAGTCTGGGTACCCAATATGTGTGGCTAGCCTCTTGTGGGAGGCAGGCTTGTGGCACTGAGTGAGCCCTTAATCTGTGAGGTTTGCATGGACTCCAGGTCTTCAGTGTCAGAAGTGAATTAAATTGTAGGACACTCAGTTGGTGTGTGCAGAGAGTTAGAGAATTGCTTTGTGTGGAAAACCCACATATGTGTTGTCAGAAGTGTGGTGAGTAGAGGTGTTCTTTTAGACCCTTTTGCTACTCTGTGGACTCAAGCAGTGGTCAACTCATCTAATCTGATGCCTTTAAACACTCTCTGCAGCCTTACAGCTCAGCCATTTGTGTCTCCAATTCTCACCTCTCTTCCAGACTCCAGATTTGAATGTTGTATCCCGCTACTTATTGCACATCTCTGTTTGGATACTTAACATGTAACTCCCGATTAATATTTGCAAACCTTACCTCCTAATTTCTTCCATGGATGCTTCTCCCTCAAACTTCCTCATCTCAACTAAAAAAAATTGCATTCTTCAAAGTCGTCAGACCAAAATCCTTGGCTTCCTCATTGATTCATCTCCTTGCTAATAAATCCAATGCAACAGCAAATTTTGTTGGCTGTATCGTCAATGCAGCAATATTTCCCACAGATTTACCTTATCTCCACTAGGGCCACCTTAGACTTATCTACCATCCTCTTTTGTCTGGACTTTTGCAATGGTTTACTCTTGAATTTCCTCGCTTCTACCTTTCCCCTTGACGTTTTAATCTCCACGTAGCTGATAGGTCTCTTTATCGAATTTTCTTAAAACAAGAAATGCAATTTTTAGTGGTCTGTAGTTTTGGAAAGACTTTTCCAGGGCCATCTCCCCTCTTCTTTGGGCCTGGGCCTCCATGCACTGTGTGGGAAAGATTTAAACTGAGCCCTCATGCCCCAATAGGATGGGCTCTGTTACTTTTTTAGGCAACGGACCTCAACTTAACCAAATCTTACTTATCAAGACCTTATTCTAGGGATGGTGCACATTTTAGAGGAGACTGGGTACTTGGGGCTGTCAAAGTCTACCATCAAAACTTAAAACATAACAGTATAAAAGATATCCCTGTTTTTTAATTTAAATTTTAGTCAGTTAACATACAGTGCAATATTGGTTTCAGGAGTAGAATTCAGTGATTCGTCACTTACATACAACCCCCAGTGCTCATCAAAACTAGTGCCTTCCTTAATGCCCATCACCCATCTGGCCCATCCCACATCCACCTCCGTCCGTCAGCCCTTAGTTTATTCTCTATCGTTAAGAGTCTCTTGTGGTTTGTTTCCCTCTCTCCTCTTGCCCCACCCCCATATGTTCATCTGTTTTGTTTCTTAAATTCCACATATGAGTGAAATAATATGGCATTTGTAATTCTTTAATTAGCTTATTTTGCTTAGCATAATACAGTCTATCTCCATCCATGTCAACGCAAAAGGCAAGATTTCATTCTTTTTGATGGCTGAGTAATATTCCCATATATATATATATATATATATATATATATATGCCCATACACACACACCACCTCTTCTTTATCCATTCATCAATTAGTGGACATTTGGGCTCTCTCCACAGTTTGGCTATTGTTGGTAATTCTGCTATAAACATCAGGGTGCATGTACCCCTTCAAATCTGTACTTTTGTATCCTTGAATAAATACCTAATAGTGTAATTGCTAGATTTTAGGGTAGTTCTATTTTTAGATTTTCGAGGAACCTCCATTCTGTCAAGATATCCCTATTTTTAACTGCAGGCTAACCTTGGCAGGATGCCTGGTAAGGTAGGTTCCTAGTGAAAGCATAATGCTCTCTGGAGGGAGGTTTAGGGCCAAGACTCAAAGGAAGTCACATAACTCTCACACAGGGGGCTCTGGTCTACCTAGAGCTCATCCCTTGGCCCATCACCAGAACTTCTCCATCTGATCCAGAGCCAAGAGCACTCTCCAGTTTCACTCTCAGGCTGAGATAGAACAAGTGATTCCTACTGTCTGGGGATATGCCCAATTAGATTAAAGGGCAAATGAGAAATCACACATGGGTCAGTGAATCAGAACTCATTGCTGGGGCAAAGAGGAAGGACTCATGTAAAAAGAAGGTAAAAGCAAAAGAACAAGGCATGGCAGTACTTCATAGGCCACGGGTGAGCATGTAGAAAACTGAGATGGGATCTCAGACATAGGGAAGAGAGTGTGATAAGACAGGGACTCAGCCGAACAAGGAACAAACAGGGGCATAAGTCTTTAAGCAGTAGCCTGGGTGCAAATGAGAATGGTGTCAACATCCAGCGTGACTTGGTAGTGAAAACCTTGAACCCTTTACTATTCCACCCAATTAAATTTTCAGGGTATAGGTAGATGGGGACCAGCTGCCAGCTTCCTTCTTTTTGATGTCAGTCTCAGGCAGGCAGCCAGGAGGACAGGAGCCAAGAAAGAAAATGCCTCTTATTCACCTGCTTCGTTTCATGTCTGGTGTTTGATGCCACACAAGCATTTTCTGATCAATTCCTTAGCAGCCTGTTAGGGAGGAATTATTATCCCTATTTTAAAGGTGGGGGAATTGAGATTCAGTGACATTGGTCAAATCATTCAGAGTCATACAGCCAGTGAGCTATAGATTCACTTAACACCTTGTGCTTCTGATTCCACAGCCCATGATCTTATATGGTAGCATCGCATTCTCACCCACAAGTCCTGAGGATAGAGGCACAGTCCCATCAAAGTAACAGACAGTGAGCAGCTTGAGGGCAGGGACCAGCTGCTTCCCTCTGCATGTCATTAGTATCTGGCATAGTATCTTGCAGATGTTTATTGAAAAAGCACCCAAGAAAATTGGACTCCTCTCATATTAACTTTCAAATAAAGAAAGCACATGAGAGTAATTTGGACTTCTAATATTTTGAGAGTGGAAAATAGAACTTGGTGTTTCCATTTTTATCAGTTTGTTTTTACTTCATTGAACCCAGACTCTCACTATTTTCCTGCATCTTGAACTTTATGCATGGTACCGCTATCCTCTTAGCGATACAACTCAAATTCTGTAAAATTACCAGCCTTGTTTTCACTATACCTTATATTTCCCTGAGCATCAAAGTCTATTGTCATGGCTACCACACCATGGACGCATGAACTTATTGTCAGGTTCTGTGTCCTTAAAGGCACAGGAGGACTTGGGGACAGGCTATGTTTGGGTCTGAATTTTAATGTTCCTGATCATCCATGAAGCGTCTCTTTCCTTAGAGGGAAAAAAGGAGCAGCATAATGGAATCCGTGTATCAAAGATAATGCTTTGTGCTGATAAAAAGTGATCCACACAAAACATAGTGTCTAAGCCTCAACTCAAGGGCGGATGGAACCAACGTAAGCTATGCATTTCACTGGGCTGGGGGCACTCTGTGCTCTGTGAGAAGCTGTTAAACCATGATTTCTGCTTTGGGCACTGAAGATAGCCAAGGATTTTGCACCAAGGTTTAGGTTCCAGGACCTCTAGGATCCTCTCTGGGATGAGAAGAGTGAGGGGGGGCCTTCATGCCAGCTCCCCTATCCCATTTCTTTTCACCCATGGCAGAGGGTGTGAAAGAAGGAGGTCTTTTTCTCACCCAGAGGACTTTGAGGCTACTTTGCTTTCTTTCCGGGAGGGCTCTACATTTTTTTTTTTAAATCCTCCTAACCTACAGACTCTCCTTTATCCAAAGAGCAAGGCCTCTTTCTCCAAAAGCTAAGCTACTTTACTGGTGGCACTCAAAATGTGGTCCCAGGGCCAACACCATCCTGTGGAAACTTGTCAGAAATGCAAATTATCAGCCCCCACCACAGATAAATTCAATCAGAAACACTGGAGATGGGCACGATAATCTGTGTTTTAACAGACCCTCCAGGTAATTCTGATGCACATTAAGCTTTGAGAAGCACTGTTTTAAGCCCTTGGAAAAGCTCATTTTGATATATAGAGGGCTTTATAATAAAGAGGGAGGCTGACATTCAAGTTTTGCATCAAAATGGCTTTTCGCTAGCCCTTGCTACCCAGCATAGTCAAATCCAGTGTTCAACCTTCTTCAGTTCCCCAGAGTGTGTGGACTGAGCCTTTGCCCTGGATGCTCCATCATCTTTGTGTTTCTTTGCAAAAAGTGTTCTTATCATTGCAGGTGAACTCCGATGGCTCTTCACTGTACTGACAGGTGGTTAGTAGAGTGTAAATAAGGAACTAGTCTTTAATGCAGTGTGCAGGGAATTAGTCTAGGCACGAAGGCAGGAGTTAAAGTAGCCTAGGAGTGGTGAGGAGGGGAAATGGTCCAACTCGTGTTGGAACAAATTCCCTTGCTTCAGGGTAGTGGATGAATGCACATTCAGGATTAGTGTGAGCCTGGTTCTGAACAGATAACTGGACCCACTTAGAATGGGGAGAAATGATGTTGCTAGTGCTGGGGTATCTGAGCTCCTGGAGCAGAATGACCCAGGGCAGAGGAGCATGGTGAGGACCATTCCTGACAATGGATCCTCAGGGAAGGCAACAAGGAGTTTGCGCAGAGGTGGCTGTCACAGGAAGATGGAGGCTGTAGCTGCAGAGGTGACAGTGAGGGAGAGGTGCACAGAGAGCAGCAGCACCTACGAGCAGACGGGTAAGGTTTGCTCTGACTGTGCTAAAGGCTACATAAGGAGAATTCACCAAGCCTCTTGCTTCCTGTTAGGTGTTCTGTTGGAGGTGGCGGTGGCATGCATGGTGTCAGGGCGTGGGACATCTCTCTGTGAAGGAAGGAAGGTGGCAGGATTCTAGCAGGGGGGGATGAGTGCTTCCACAGATACGATGCATATGTTAGCACTGAGATGAGGAACAGAAATTATTCATTCCATATCCAGGAACTCCATACTCTACACATGCCAGGCAATGTGCCTTTTTTAGGGCCTAGGAACACAGAGTAATATTTCTAATTTCTTTTCGTAGTTCGAACATGCCTTTCTCTTTTCCCCACTCTCTCCTAATTCAGGAGTCAGGTCTTGTTAGTGTCTGTAGATTGCTGTAGTATGAGCTACCTCATGTCAAGCTGAGGTTTCCGTAGAAACAAATAGAGACCTTGCTTTCTGAGTCTTGCAGAGTGTATTTCTGGCAATTTATCAGGAATGGAAGTATGTTCTTTTGGGCAAGATATTTGCACTCCTTGGAGGAAAAACATGATAAACAAAACATTATCCCAGAACAGAGCTGATCTGCTTTAGTTTTTATTTTTTTCCTTCTCCACCATGTCTGACTCTGCCAGCCCACCTCTAAGTGCTTCCTGAGTGTCTCTGGCAGAGATCTGTTGGAATCCAGCTGTTCTCCCTGCAGTTTTGGTGCTACCTAGCTTCCTCCAGACATATTCCAGAGAGCATCTGAGAAGGAAGGGTAAGGGAAGGTGGGAAGAAAAGAGCATCATTGAGGGTGCTCATTACAACAGATCAAGAGAGTAGGGTGCAGTGGGCTCAGATAAACTGTTGCTTATGTTCTTGAAAGTTTCGGTATTTTGGAGTCAACGTGTAATTCTATATATGCTACAAAACCTTGGGGAAGTTTGGATTTTGATAACAGTATTTAGTCAGTGGTCATGACTGCATTGTGAAAATAACTGGATTTTAGAAGTAAAGGGAAGATCAAAAGGTAATTGATCAAAATTCCCTAATGATCCAGTCAGAAGGGCTTGAAAAGAGGATATTAAATTAGACTTGGGATCAGTAATAGCATTATGAGTATACATTAATAAAAATAAGTCTGAAGTCAGCAGATATTGCCAACTGCTTTGGCCTTTATGCTCACCCCTTTGTCCCTGTGGCCAGTCTTTTGAAGAGCCCATATTTTGTTATCTATAGGTGGTGCCACATAGTCATAATCCACAGCCTCTTTTCTTTTAGAGCACACTTATAGGCTCCATTTGTGATACAAATGGAGAGCTAGATAGTTAGTGCTGGGATTCTTTCCCATCCCTTTATGTAATGTGTGAGGTTCATATAAGTTTACTGTTTGTTTAAATCTCTAATGTGCGGCTTCTGGACACTGTGAAGGACATGTCTGAATCTGAGTGATACCCTTGGCAGGAATCCCCAGATGAATCAGAAATCCATCTGTGGATTTTTTTCTAGAACTGATGGGTGACTTCTGCAGGTTACAAGGGGTCAGTGGTAGGTTATTATCATTTCACAAGTCTCTCTAGTACCAATGTTTCTTAATCAATGGTGAGGGTTGCTTTTCCTGGCTCACTCCACCCACCTCACATACTGAAGACTCTGCTCTGTATTGTGGGAGGTGCGTCAATTGGGGATGTGAGGAGGTAAGCTTGGAAGAGATTTTGAAGGATGGTGCAGCATGGGAGCACAGCTTAACTATCATTATTTGTAAAAATGGTGTTTCGCATCTAGGCCTGAGATGTCACATTGTCTACAGCTTTATTTCTAGACGGTCCTGTGTGATCAATGAAATTACCCAAGAATTGGGAGCCAAATGATTCTTTATCCTCCTTAGGTTATCCTAGTGATCCTTGGAGTCACGGCTAGTGCAAAGACTGCATGGTGCTGGTAATACAATAAAAAATTACATTTAAGAAAGAAAGGATAACTTTATTTGCATATCATTTTCAAGAGAATGGTGGATGGTTTTAAAACTGGGTCGTGTGTTCTTTGACAGTCTTCCTGTAGAGATGGGTATACGTCCCATGCCTTGAATCTGGATGGGCTTATAAATGCTTCCGAAAAGGTGTGGCAGATGGCATTCTGTGTGACTTTTTAGGATAGGTCATGACTGCCATGAAGCTTCTGCCTCATTTTCGAGATCATTCACTCTTGTAGGCCTAAGCCACCATGTAAGGATTTCAACTCTCTTAGGCTGCTGTGATGGAGAGGTCACAGGTAGGTACTCTGTTTGAGCCAACCTTCCAGACCTGTGAGTAAAGATGTCTTCAGATGATACCAGCCCAGACATTTGAATCAATATCACCCATTCAAGTCTTCCTAGCAGGGACCAGATATTAAGGAGCAGAGACTGTTCTTCCTGATCCATATATCACACTTGTAGACTCTGAGAGCATAGTAAAATGGTCATTGTCTTATGCTACTAAATTTTAGAATAGGTTGTTTTGCAGCAGTAGATGATGAGAATAGTAAGTAAAGCTGAAATTTGTGCAACATCGCTAGCTTACACTGTACAAGTCTTGTTCTACATTTGGGAGAGTAAGGCAAAGCAAAGTATTTCCAGTCACTTGGAGTAGGGGTGGTGTAAATAAATGCTTTAATTATACATAAGCATGCTTTCACTTAGAGGCAACAATATATCACTTAGGGGGAGTAAATCCAGGGACTTACCAAGCAGGGGACTAGTCACCGGGATAGGAACTGGCCAGCTGGCCTATCGCTAGGAGAACCATGTACCTATTAACATTCATGGCCTCATTGGAGATCATCAAGCTGTCCCCAGCCTTCTTTGTATATTACTTTGGCAGAGCTGGTTGGTATATTAGTCAGTGTCTTTAAGGGAAAATCAGAAGACCACATTTTATGAAGGAGGTTTAAATTGGTTATGAGGTTGTAACAATGATCTATTACTGCAGTAATGCTATATACCATGTTCCCCTACTAATATCTGATGGTGTAATACAAAAGCATACATTCATCTCGCAAGTATAGGCCTAGGGACACAAAAGAAAAGTAGTGAGGGCACCAGAACTGTCCTACTAGCTTGGAGAGAGGTCCCTGCAGCACTGGTACTTGAGCAATGCAGGGGGCCGCCATGCTGCTTATGTGCAGACTTATGGTGGGCACCTTGCTCCAGTGCTCAGACCAACAAGAAGAAGCAGTGTAGCTCCTGATGGCACCACTGATGGTGGATAGAGCTGGGAATACCAAAAGGTGCTGGAGAATGAGGCTATAGCTGTCTGCTCATGTTGACAAAAGCAGAAGTGGAAAAAATCCCTTCTTCCACCCGCCTCCCTTCTAATCTCCTACCACTGCCACCTGTTAGCCAAAGCTTAGAGGAAGATAGTTGGCAAGGAATTCTGGGAAGTGTAGTTTGTTGGCTCCCAGCTCTAGACTCACAGAATGTATAAGGGAAAGTCTTAAAGATGAGAAACAGTAGGTACATAACTGATGCTGTTAGAAATTTTCATCCCTGAAATCTTCAAGAAAATCCTTCAAAATACTGTCCACATATCACATTCAATTAGGATGTTTTTTTAGTAGTTGAAAATTCAAAGAATCTGAACCCAAACTAACTTAAGCAAAAGGTAAATTTCAATTTAAGTAAAGAGCCACCAAATAGCTAAGTTTAGGCAAAAGATCAAACAATGTCATCAAGATCTAATCTTTCTCCCTATCCTATTCTGATTTTCTTTGCTTTTTCATTCTTTGGCAGGATCTCATAATATGACAACAAGATTTCTCCCAGAAGTTTTAGTGTGGTACCATTATAGCTATAAGAATAACAGAAATAGGGATTTTCCCCTCCTTCTTACTTACTTCACTCAACATCCCAAAATCAACTTCTCTCTTTTTTTATGGGGGCCACAGGTTCACTGGGGGCTCTACACACATAACATAATACCACAATGGTCTGGCTACTCAGTACACACAAGGTGATCTCAGCTGGGGCCCAGAGGCGGTTTGGTACAGGCTCCTTCCTTGTATCCTGGACCCAGCTGGTTCCTTGCCCAGTGGGCAACTGAAGGAGGGGGCTATTGGTGTTGGGACCCCAGCCTGCAAAGGGGAAGGAAGCAGTCAGGTCTGGGTAGAACTGAAGCCCAGGAGGGGCTAACCTGTCCCCACTGCACAGAGGGTAGCCTAAGGAACTGTGTCACCACCATCATCTAGCTGGTCTCTCAGATCTCAGTGGCTGGGAACATCTCATCCACAATTTGTGGAGGTACCCATTTAAGACTTCCACAAAGTTGTGGATGACCAGCAGGTAGGCCAGGGAGTCGTTACTGATGTCCATCTAGATGTAGACACAGGTCAGCTCTCATTGGTTCTAACATGTCATGGTCAGACTGTGCTAGGTTCAACCACAAAATCTGGGTTGGGTTCAAGGAATGGCAGTAATGTCAACTTGGACTCAGTTCAAAGATGCTTTACTTTATCTCCAAAGCATCAAGTAAGAGGGTCAAAAATCACATTATATAGATAAAAGGAAGATGTGAGTATGTGGATGAGGTTCCTGTTTTGCTCACAAAGAGTCCCAAAATGTTAGCAACCCCTACAGAGGAGATAGATGTTTACTAGATCAGAGGACCATATGCCTTTTACTCACCTAACGACTCTAATACCCAAAAACAAGTTCTACTATGATCCAAGGCAATCATTATGTTACTCAGCAAGCAATGATTCAAGAATAATATCAAGACCTTCAAATTCTTGCTATAGCAGCACTTGAGCAGCCTCCTCTTCCCTTCTGCTAAATGGCAAAATTTAGGGAGTTTCTATTCATATACTTAGGGTCTTTCCATGGTCATGCCTGACCATGGTTTATCACACTTCCTCCACCTCTGCCTTTGATATAATTGTATGGATGCCACACCTAGCCTTGGATCTGAAGTGATATCAGTACAACCCAGTATATATTCAAAGGCAAGGGGAAGAGTGATTTTACAAAAGAAAATACTGGATGCTCTTTTCAGAAGCAGAGAGAATGGGTGCTATGGAGGCAAAAGCAGTGTGTATCTACTAGAATGACTTCATCCTATTCTGGGTACAGGAGATCCTGAGCCTAAGTCTCTGCCTGTCCTCAACAACTTGGATTCTGGTAAAGGACAGACCTCCCATACTCTCTCTAAGTCTGGCTGTTATTTTCCAAAACCCAGAATAATCCATCTTTTTACAACTGCCACATACTAATTGAGGATCATTATCAACATACCTGTGAATGTCCTGCTACATCTCTACATTGTCCCTCTACACTTGGCAGCTGTCCACTCTTCTTCGGTGTATACTGACTTAGCAATGCTATTATGAGTGTAAGGAGGCTTTTCCAGGTTGGTTTCCTTTCTAGCAATGTTCTGAGTTCCTTCCAACTTCTGTGTTTTCCAAGATGCAATGCATTCTGTTTCTCTGCAGTTGGGGAGTTCCCTCTAGCCAAGAATTACATTTTGTTAAATCATCCCTTCCAAATGTTTTCTCTACAACCACTGTAATGAACTGACAGATGGGTGTCTGATCTTCAGAAAGTATAATGAAGATTTATTTTCTAAACTGTTAGGACAAGCCAAGGTTATCATACAAAAAAAAAAAAAAACTAACACACTGCAAATTGTGCTCAATTTAACCAAAAGTGTCAATTTCATTGGCTACGACTTTTCCCACTGAATCATGTTGATAATATAGATATATTTGTACATCCAGAGCTTATATCATCATGTTGATTGCCTTGCTGATAAACATTAATTTTCAAGAGGACTGGAACTTTCACAAATTCCATAAATATTATCATATTCAGGGGAACATTTTAAGCATGTTAACTCAGCATAAATAATGGTTCTGGTGTTTGGTTACCCTGTGTTCTTCAGAAAGGAATGACCTGGGTATCTCATTTGGGCAACTTGAAGAAAAATACCCAGACATACAAGGTCATCAGTGTATATTGACAAAACTCAGGTTCAGTTTGTGCCTGTCCATAGACCATGAACTTCTGGGAATAGAAATATTACTAAGAGATATCATACTAAGATGAACAGATGAAACTACCATAAGAATTTCCCAATTTTCTAGAATCTAGCATAACCTATTACCCTCACTGGTAACTGACCACTGAGCCACTTGATTTTCTAGAGGATTCCATTCTCTTAGTCATATTGCAGCTTCCTCCCCTGTTCTTCTGCTAAAGGGTTGTTGCTTAGGCATTTTCTCACAGGTGGAATAACAGCTGTATTCCTGTAGCTTGCTACTGTCTCTTTTTACATAGTAAAGGCAAATATAATGCAAATTAATGCCACAAAATAATTGGCCTCTCTCCACCTGAAATCTACACAGAAGCTGCAGTGCCACTGCTCAGTGGCCAACAATTCACACTGAATGCTCTGGTGGATGAATTGGCTCTATACCCAGAGTGAACAGTGCAAGCAAACCATAAAAAAATAAAATGTACTAAACCACCAACTGACATTATGGAAATAAGACACTGGCTGGCCAAAAACCACAGTGTATCAATTAGCAGGATCTTAGTATTTGGCAGAAAGAAGTCTTTTTTCTGGAAACAGAATGCTGCATGTTTTATGCAGTCATATAATATTTCCCTTGTATTCAAAGAAGGCAAACATCTGCAGTACATCCTGGGAAAGCTCAGATTACAGTGTTAAAGTTTGCATCAACTCAGTCCGAAGCTTCCATCCATTAAGCTTGGTTGACAATGATGACTGCTATAATCACCTAATGGATTGGTCCTTTTGTTTTTCTCTCCATAGCCCTCGGTAGAAATTTCAAGGACATAAGTCTGTTTCCATCTGGTGGAAGGGAAGACGTAGGAAATCTTGATTGCCTGGTAATTTCAAATGAGACTTTACTTGATGGCTGAACCGTGGTGGGGGTCCTTAAGGCAGAGGGCAGATGTAGGCAAAAGCTGTTGAATCTGTCAGTACTTCGACAGTTGAGAGGTTCAGAGAAGGAAGTTTCCGCTCATCAAATTCACAGGGGCCTTGTCTTTTGGAAGAATGGGGATTACATGTACTTGGCTCAGACTGACAAGGATCAAAACTCTGCTCTGCCATTTATTGGTTTGTTGACTTTGGGAACATCCTTTTCCTTTCCAAATTTCAGATTCCTCTTTTGGAAAATGGAGATGTTACCTACCTAACAAAATTACTGTGGGGATGAAGAATAATAGATATAAGTTACATGCCCCTTTCCTTGGCTGACTATTACTACAGTGAGTGCCGCTGAAGAGTATTACTCACTCAGACTCAGAAGGAGTGATAAATTTGAAGGGATGCCAGTGGCTGGCTGGCTGCTCAGGCAGGTAAAATTATACCACAGACAGGTATTTGTGTCCATAAATTCAGAAGAGAGGTTTCTGGACAGAAACCTTCTGGACAGGGAGGTTGGTTTATTGGCTATTTTAGTCTAAAACACAGTTAGTTCTACTCTTGACCACTTTGGAAAGAGGCAAAACTTATTCTTTGTGTGGATTTTGGAAAGTTACCGGATCTTCCTGAGCCTCGGTTTCTCTGTGGTGGAATAGATACGACACTCCTGGTTTTCTCAAATTACTGTGAAATCAAGTAAGATGACATGCATAGGACACAGCATAGTACCTGGATCTTTGTGAATAAATGCAGTAATTGATAAATAAGTGAATATTGGCCATTTTGTCTTCCTCAGTTTCAAGGGTGAGGCTTAATGATATTTGCTTCAAACTCTGAGGAGCACCCTATGCAGGTCCCACAGGATTTGCCCTTATATGTATGTTTCAAGGAAGAGAAATAAGACTGAAGGTAGAGATTGGGATGTTTTATCACCCAATCAGCGTTATTAGTTGATGATAACTTCTTTGACCTGGCTCTGATAAGAGTCTAAGAAATTTATTTTTTTAACCAACAAACATTCTCTTTTCAAAAAAAAATTTTAATGTTTATTTACCTTTGAGACAGAGAGAGACAGAGTGTGAGCGGGGGAGGGGTAGTGAGAGGCAGAGACACAGAATCCGAAGCAGGCTCCTGGCTCCGAGCTGTCAGCACAGAGCCTGATGCGGGGCTCGAACTCATGAGCCATGAGATCATGACCTGAGCTGAAGTGGGCCACCCAAACCACTGAGCCACCCAGGCGCCCCCAACATTCCCCATCCTTAAAAGTAAGGAATGGGAAAGATGGGAGAAGAAAATAGAAGGTAAATTGTAAATGTAAAAAGTTGATTTGTCGACTTGAACATTAACTTTGCTGACATTCCAGTGCTTCTACCAAACTTCAAACCACCCTAGCTTTCCCTTTTGTGTTAGTTTTCTATTGTGGCCATAACACACTGCCTCACATTCAGCTGCTTATTCAACACAAAGAGATAGCATCTTACAGTCCTGTAGTTTGGAAGACTAACACATATCTCATTGGGCTAAGGTAAAGGTGTTGAGGAGGATGAGTTAGTTTCTGGAGGAAGGATATATTTTCTTTCTTATTCAGGTTATTGGCAGGATTCACTATGTGCTTTGCTGTTTTAGGATCCAGGCCCTGTTTTCTTGCTTGCTGTAAATGGTGGACGATTCTCAGCTTGTAGATTCTACTGCATTATTCGGCTTGTGGCCCAATTCCTCCTTCTCAAAACTCATCACATCCTTCTCACATAGCAACTCCCTGACTCCCCCTCCTTTCTCCTGCCTCTTCTACTTTTAAGGACTCATGATATTAGATTTGGTGCAACCAGATAATCCAGGATAATCTTCCCATCTCAAGGTCCTTACCTTAATCACAACTACAAAGTCCCTTTTGCCATTTAAGGTGACATATTCACATGTTCCAGAGATTAGGATGTGGATGGCCTTTGGGGTCATGATTCTGCCAACCACATCTCTGAACAGACCTGGACATGTAGAGAGAGCAAACAGGAAACAAATTTGAGATTTACTGGTTTCTCTATAAGTGACTTGAATTTTCCTCAGGAGACAAAAATCACAGCAAGGGAAACTGTAGCATTAAACAGATTAAGATATTTAAGAGACAGGAAAAACAACAGACTTTCTAGTATATAGTTATAAGTCCTGCTAACTACAGTTTAAATTGTTCTTTAAGGAATTTTTGACGGATTGGTAAATTACAACCTACACAACCCTAATTAATTTTGTCATATCTCCAATTTTCTCAGATTGCCCGAGTTTTTTTACTTCCACATTTTACCAGTAGCTCTGTGTTTGGTTGCTCTCCCGAGAAAATTGCAGCAAAATAGAGTGAATGGCTATGTAGTGTGTGTGTGTGTGTGTGTGTGTGTGCGTGTGTGTTTCATTCAAGCTCTGGTTTTTTTTTTCCTAAATTCATAATGGCGTAGAATGATAGAATGGATCGTGTTAACCTAGAAAAATAACATGCAACAATAATGTGGGACAATATCATGAAGTCATAATGAGAGAGTAATATGGGACTGCAGGTTACCTAGTGGTTAGAACCCCAAATGTAAAAGGTTACCCTTATGAACATTTTGTTAGATAAGAGTGAGCTTAAGAAAGGTTTGTGTGGCACAGGCCAAAAGACCAGAAAAGGCAGACTAGGAGAGGTGAACACTAGCGTGTTTCCTAAAGGTAGCTGCACACTGGGAACTTTATGAAAACACTGATACCTGGGTCCCTACCACAGAGATTCTGATTTGGTTGGTTTGGGGATTTTTTTTTCCTTACAGCTTTCCAGGTGATTCTAACATTTAATCAGGGTTGAAAACATTTGCATCAGATTAACCTCCATGACACTGGTGACAGTTATAAAAATCATTGTGACCAGGTATTAAAACAGAAGTCTCTAAAAAATAAAAAATAAATAAAAGAGAAGTCTCTCAGGCACAGGGATACAGCAGAAGAGAAGAGGTGATTGAAGCTGGGGTTCCAAGTGTAGCTGTCTTGAGGTGGGGCCCTCTTGTCTTCCTGCGTCCTACTTTCCTACCTGTCCAATGAGATGGAGATTGGGTTTCATGATTCTGGGCCAAAGGATCAACATGGATTTCTACTTCTAAGGAGCTTGGATGGTGGCATTCCTGTCATTCATTTTAGAAGAAAGAACTCTTCTCACTGCAATTCAGACTCCTGTGGGCCTACCATTTTGGAAGTAAGTGTAAAGGCATAGGCCAACTCTAAATACCATGGTAAAGATAATTCCCCAAGCTCCCTGCTTTTTTTCCTCTCAAGGATCCGGTCTGGCTTCCCAGTGGAAAGTCATTCTACTCAAGAGCCATGCGGTCTCTGCAGGATCTGAGGCCCTTCATCCCTACTGGTTGCCATGTGATTCCTCCCTTGATGCCATTTGTTCTTGTCCTGGTTTAAGGGTTAAGCCCTGCCCCCAGACTTGGGGAGAGATTGGTTTCTGTATCACGACTTACTAATGTGATCCTTGTAAGATCTCCCTTAGGGCTGCTGCTGGGACAAGGTTACAGAACTTAATGAGGATCTCAATAGTGAGGCCGTTTAAAAAATAACAGCCCTTATAAGTGTCTTGTTTAGTTTCTTATTTTAGCCTTTCTTCTTCATTGCCTATAGAATTTGGAATGTTCTATTGTAGTTAAGAGTAGAACAGACATCTGACTATGCAGCTAGCATGCGGGTTCAGCCACTAGGCGTGGGCCAAGCGGGACATTTTAATTCTCATACCTCATCTCCTCACTAGGCTGCACAGTGTCATTCCCCTTGGTTTGTCTGACAACTGTGGAGCAGGTCAGAGACAAATTCCACTATGCAAGGAATATGCAGAGGGTCTGTCAGGGGTGCATTCATGCTGGGAGGTGTGGGTATCATAAGCAATAGGTGTTATGTTCCCAGGAGCAGAGTCTGACAGAAGGTCGGTAAGAGTAAATCCTGGAATTACAGCATTTCCATAAATTCATTATCTGCTGAGTATCTTTCACATGACATTTCATGGTAGCAATCTTTGTAGAACAGAGGGGTCAGACTGGCTGGCTAAGTAGATTGCTCTTGGTTGTTGAGTAGGGCCCTAAATCCCCATCTTACATGTATGGCTCGAATGAGGTAGAGGCACTTGTGTCAATATTTTTACCTTCTATTTCTTTTTTCTACCAAAGGGATTCCTTTCTCAAGCCCACAGTGTATTGTGAAAATGGAGACTACGATTTTAGCAGGCTTTGATTATAGTGTGTTTTGAATCCCAGTTTTTATTTACAGTACTTCACTTGTGGGTACTATGTTTCCCAGAATGCATTGGCAACATGAGTTTCCTTTAGCTACAGTTTTGCTTCAACATTTTCTTGGAATTTGCATTTTTTACCTCTGTGTTAAAAATACCTGGGGGGAAGAGAAATTGGATCAGTGCTCAGCCGACTTTACAGAGCACCATTTTCTGTGGAAAGACTTGGTTTGTTTCCCAGTTTTCTGGTTTATACTCAGGTCTCTGAATCAAACAACAAATGGTACAGAAGGCTACTCATTGTCTTCCCAAAGTTTTGAAGATGGCCTCTCTTTTATAACACGACAGCGGGGTTTTCCTTTGATGAACACCTTGGTAGGATTTTCCCAGGTCTGCTTTATCTACCACAACATTGGAGTCCGATCTCTTCAGTCAAGCGCTGGTCTGCACAGCTTCATTGGCCATGTTGTGTTTTCATGTTTTCCCCGTGTTCTCCTCTGTTTCTTCGTGAGGGGTTGGAAGAGGCTGTACCGGGAACTACTGCCAGCCACCATTTTAAGCCAGAAATCTTCAAGGCTGTTTATCATTTCTCCTTGTTTGAAGCCACCTGGCTCAAATTTTTCTCACTTGTACTCTCACTTCTGACTTTTGCCTGGTGGAAACAGAGTTTTTGTGCTTTATGTGAACTGTGATTATTGATGTTTGGAATGTTTCTTTGCTTAGGAAGATAGCAAAGGCACATCATATGTTTCTCTTCAGAATAAGACAAAGCAAAGGATACTCAGGGTTGTTCTCCACCAGGAAGGATCGTTTAGTTCATTTTTCATCATACAGGGCTGTTCTGAGGACTGTCATGATACTGAAAGGTGACATATGCATCCTTCTCTGGTTCCCAGATGTCCCAGGAATCAGCTGGAAAGATGGGCCTAGGAAGGCACGAATGATTCAGGCTGTCCCCCCACCTCCAGAGGTGGAGAGGCTACTTGTTTCCTTACATGGTCCCCTGATGAAAGGGCAGGAGTCAGTCTCCACATTCTAGACATTTAGGCAGAGAAAACTCTGGGTGGAGCAGGAGTGTAGAATATCTGTATTTAGGCAGAGAAATCACTCCAGCGATAAGATGGAGTCTGGGCGGCGGTCAGTTTTCCACAGAAAGTAAAGGTCAGGCTGAGGAAAGCGAGCATGAGGATGGGGAGGGGAGGATGCGAGTATGTTGTGAGGTTGGGAGGACTACTTGGAATAGAGTGGGTGGGAGGGGACCGAAGATGAGAAAAGGCAGTGTGGATGGAGCATGTGAATGGGGGGAGATGAGGATGTGAGGACAGGGCAGAAGAGGTGAGGATGGGGAAGTAGAGGCAGGAGTCCTGGCTGTGAATGGGGTGGGGCTGTGTTGATGGGGGGTTGGGTGTGAGGCCCGGAAAGGGCCTTGGACAGAGAAGGGGACGTGTGACAATGGACGGTGAGCCTGGGGAGAATGGAAAGGACCATACAAGAAACTTCATAAATTAAGGGCCTAATCAACATGCAGGCAACATGGGAAGAAACAAAAGATATTGATGGCCTGAAAAATCGAAGGACATTTTAATTACACTGCTATTGATAAACTGTGGTGAAAACTAGTCCATTCTCCCCCTGCTCCTGGCACCACTCCCTGTATGGAGGTTCTGTGGGTAAAGCAGGCTGCTAGGGGTGGTGGTCCACATGTTGCCACCAGGGGTAGTCTGGGCAGAGGTAAACAGCTGTCTGGCCAGGATGTTCTAGGAGTACTGAGGGGTTACCCCTCTGTGGGTCCTCTGTGAGTGGTTATAAAGTCACAGGACCTCAGTGGTCAGTTCCATACAGTGGGACATTTGTCTCCAGGGGCATTTGTTCTGCCCTCTGAAGCCCATCTGGACCAAAGTGTAGCCCCATTAGATACCCACGCTCTAGAACAAACTACCTTCTTGCCCCTACATGATACCCAGACAAGATCAGATTGACCTTGTCCCACAGCTGCAGGCTCATGGGGCTTAGCAAGATGGATCTCATCTCCACCATTGGTGAGAGTGCAGGCCTGGGCAGCCACTGGGCATGGCCAGGGTCATCCTCTGGGGCCACGCAGACTACAGCGCCAGCACAGAGGCTTCCCAGTACCTCAAGGATTACCTGACGTGGCTGCTGGTCCCCTACGTCATCAACATGTCCTGGGCCACCCAGTATTGCAGCTGGGCCCAGTGCCATGGCCGTGGGCGCCATGTACATCATGACCCAACACCAATACCTTCCTGCACCTCAGTGCCAGAAGCTTCCACCTGGTGCCTACGACCATACCTGGTGAGCCTCAGAGGCGACCAGAGGGAGAAAGCTCAGCTGGAGTGATCTCAACCACCTGCAGATGCACTTTCACTGCCAGTGCTACTTAGGCTGGGGCAGTGAACAATGCCAGTGGGACCATACGTGGGCAACTGGAGGTGGCACAGGCCTGGGCTGGGTCCCACTCACTGGTCTGCCAGCTGTGGTAGGCTTAGTTCTCACCTGCGCTTTATAGGAGTCTCTCACCTGGCTGCCAGGCAAGCTGGCCTCTGCCACAAGGGCTCTGCCAGGCATGTAGGAACCTGTAAGGGGTGGACAAACTGGAGTCCAGAGAAGGCAGAGCCCCTGGGATGCCCGGCAGGGTGCTCTCACCCCCCCTGTCCTGAGGGGAAGGGGCAATTCCCTGAAAGGTCTCTTCTCTCCCTGCCATAGAGGAAGAGGGGCAGAGCTGGGCATGAGAGGGCCTGACCCTACTCTCCTCTCCCTGGGAAGTTTATTATTTATTATTATTATTATTGTTATTAGTATTATTTTGGAGTCTCTTTTGTAAATTAAATATAAAACAACAACAAAAAAACACCTCTTTCTCTAACCTGAAGATAGCCCAGCTGAAGACTTCTGCCCCGGGCCTGAGGTGAGTTCCCTGCTCCTTCCCAGGGCCTATGTGGCTGCCCAAATAGATGACTTCATCCTTCAGAATTGAGGAGCCACTCATCCTTGTGCGGGAGAGATGGATGACCCAAATACCAGATGCTGTCTCCAGTGAGGCCATCCCTTTCTTATGCTACCATCCACGCCTTTCCCCCACCTAACCCACCCTACCAATCTGTCATGTTTAAAACACAGCAGGCCACAGAAGAATTCACACAGAATCCAATTCTGCCTCTGCTTTCCAAAACAAAAATAGGTTTGGAGAAAGGCTCAGAGTCATATTTCACCCAAGTCTCTTACTAAATTAATTATAGGCTGCTATAATTCATCATACTTTCAATTAACAATTAATTATGTACAAGAGAGACAAATGTTTTATTGAAACCAAGAAACAACATGTATCATTTGTAGTTTGGTGTTTTCTCCTCACACCGTAGGGAGGGGACTTATGGGCTACAGATTGCTTGAGCCAGTTTTGCTCTGAAAAATACAAGTCCACCTGGACCCACTAGGAGAATGGTTTCCAGGGTCGGAAAGAACTGAAGTCTGGCACTTGGAGAATTTAGGACTCAGACATGCTCCTTTCAAACCCCAGGTGGAAGGTCGTACACAGGGCATGTATGGTCTCAGCAAAAACTTCTGAAGGCCAGGTGCCCCGCCCACCACCCAGCCCCATAGTCTACACAGGCATGGGAAGGTTCGGATATGGAGAGAAGAAGTCAGTGAGAAGAAAGGAGAAGTGACAGGCTCTCCTGCTGCTCCATCAATGTCCCATCTCAGCTAAGAGCACAGTCTACACACAATGAGATGCCCAGAAAAGTCCCTTATTGCAAATGAGATAGATTAAGCTCAGCCTTTTCAAAAACGGCCTTTGGAAGAAGATGGCCAGTCATTCCAAAGGTGGGCTCAGCAATATGGCAATGAGGCCCAAGGACTAAGAGTCTCTCTTGCTAGGCAACGTCTGTTGCCTCCCCAGAATCCATTATCCCCTTTTCCCTTCTTGGCAGAGCTCCTCTTTCCCAGGCTTGTAGGACTCACCCAACCCTGGCTTCTGGTCTGGCTCTGAGTTCCTTGAGTCAAGCAGTATATTCCACCTGTGGGAACTTTAATGCATTTGGGAAAACCCAGGGACCCAACGAACCTTACAGAATGCTGGAACATAGATTCTCTTTTGTCTGCTGTGCTTGGATAGTAATAGAGAACATTGTTCCTGCTGTATCACTATTACTATGACTACTAACAAGACTTACACTTGAAAGGGCCCTTACTAAATGATGGACATAGTTTTAAGTACTTTATATATATTTGCTCATTTAATTCTTGCTGTGATCCTATGGGATAGCTGCCATTATTGTCCCCATTTTACAGAAGGGAAATTAAAGTCAAAGGTTTTTTTTTTTTTCTTAATCTTACTGAAGGTCACACAGTAAAGGGAGGGGGCCAGAATTTAAATATTGGTAGAACATTTGTTATAATGTGACACTTGGGAGACATAGGGTGAGTCTGAGAGCCCAGTCCAGAGATTGAAGAAGAAATGGATCCAGAGGAAGCAGAAGGGAGATATCTTGTGAGTCCAGTCTCAAATTCTTCCTGGAGCCAGAAATACCCAATCCCGACCCTTTTAAGTTATATGACGATCAATAAGTTTTCTCTATTGCTTATACCATTTTGTAATAAGCCTTCTCTTCCTCTCAATTGGAAGGACCAAATGTAGAATTTGGTACTAAGAAACAGGACTCGTAAGTGTTCACACTGATATGGAGTTGACTGAATGGATATATTAAGAAGGGTGGTGTAGCGAGGGGAAACCCTCTATTTCAGGAAGTGGGATTCGCATACCTTGTTAGGCAGTAATGAATTAGCTGGTTGAATTGTCATGTATTTGTTGTTGTGATTGAGACCCCCTTGTCTTTCAAGGTTGTAGCACTTGGGGCTTTTTTTTTTCTATTTCCCCCTTTCATCTTTTAAAAAAATATATATAATTTATTGTAAAGTTAGCTAACATACAGTGTACTCTTGGCTTTGGGAGTAGATTCCCATGATTCATTGCTTACATACAACACCCAGTGCTCATCCCAACAAGTGCCCTCCTCAATGTCCATCACCCATTTTCCCCTCCCCCTTTCCCCCTAATAAGCCTCAGTTTGTTCTCTGTGTTTAAGAGTCTCTTAGGGATTTTGAATTGAATTTGGCCACTTCTCGCAGCCTTTAATAAGGTCTGTTCTGGTTGTCTAATGTATGTCACAAACCACTTCGAAGCTCAGTGTCTTAAAACACATATTTATTATGATCTGTCATGGTTCTGTGGGTCGCCTGGACTCAGCCTAGTGGTTCTTGCTTAGGTTCTGTCATGTTACAGTCTTGAGGATCTGCTGTCATCTAAAGGCTCGGTGGGTTGGACCCTCAGACAGCTCACTCACAGGGCTGAAAATTGATGCTGGTTGCTTTCTGAGAGCTCAGCTAGGCTGTTGACTAGAGTGCCTTCATGTGATTTCATGTGGCTTGAGCTTCTCAAAGCATGACAGCTGGCTTTCAAGGGGTAATGTTCTGAACATTTGAAGAAGTCCAGGTGTAAGCTGAAAGACTGCTTATAATGAAGCCTTGGAGGTCACAAAGGGTCACGTGCACTGTATAGTATAGGTTTAAGAAAGAATCAAATGGACAGCCCAGGTTCTAGGGGAGAGGACGACATTAAGGGTGAGAATACCTGGAGATATGGGTTATTGATAGACCAATTTGGAGACCAGCTACCACACGACCCTAGAAGAAAATGAGTGCCTGCTTTGATTCTGGTCTGATGAGAAAGAGAGAGACCCAGGTAGGAAGAACTAAGAGAGACTCCATCTGAAGCCTGCAATCCAAAATCAAGTGGTTAGTAAAATAACCTGTGGCTTTGCAGGGTTGAAAAAGTTTGTCCCCAAGCTAAGATAGAGGAAGCTGGGACGTGAGAAAGAGGACAATATTGGGATACAGGATGACCCTGGATGCCTCCTCCATATTTCACAAAAGTACAGCTCCAGCCATGCCTTTTCTAATTGGCTGCACTTCCACATTCTCTGGCTGGAGCAGTAAAGGTGCCCTGCAGCACACTGCCTGGCAAGAGTCACATTTGAGGTGCCTCCCCTTCCTAGCCTGTGTTTCAGACTTGCTGACACAGAGTGCGGGGTGGAACCTGAATACTCTGGTGTCAGGATATGAGCAGAGCACCTACATCTGGCACCAGGAGGCCAACCTCCCCCGGCCCATCTCAGCTAAAAGTTAAGACTTGACCAGATAGATCTTTAACTAAGGATGGGAACAAATAGACCAGAAGCCCAGAGCCTTTCAAAGAGGTGTCCCAAGGGGCGCCTGGGTGGCTCAGTCAGTTAAGTGTTGATTTCAGCTCAGGTCATGAACTCATGGTTCATGAGTTTGAGCCCTGCGTTGGGCTCTGTGCCGACCATGTGGAGGCTGCTTGAGATTCTGTCTCCCTCTCTCTGCCCGTCCCCTGCTCGCTCTCTATCTCTCTCTCTCCTAAAATACATAAGAAACATTAAAAAAAAATAAATAAAAGAGCTCTCCTGATTTAGAAACTCAAGTTCCTCCACACTTGTCCTGTGACTGCTCAAGCCTAGATGAAAATGGTGAGAGACCGTTATTTTAAATTGTCTTTCCTTTATTTGTAGAGCAGTCACGTATTCTAATGTGGTATGTGGTTATTGATTGTTTGCATTTTCTCTTCACGCATTTCTTCTTCATGTCTTTCATGTATGTTTCTTTTTTTTAAACTTTATTTATTTATTTTGAGAGCGACAGAGACAGAGCAAGTTGGGGAGGGGCAGAGAGAGAATCCCAAGCAGGCTCTGCACTGCCAGCCGAGAGCCGGACGTGGGGCTCGAACTCACGAACATGACCTGAGCTGAAACTAAGAGTCAGATGCTTAACCGACTAAGCCACCCAGGTGCCCCTTCATTTATGTTTCTATTGGATACTTGTCTTTCTGTTGTAAATTTGAGATAGGTTTTATCATATTATAGGTATTAACCCTTTATCACATACGTGTGTTTTAGTAGTTTCCCAATCTGTCCTTTATCTATGGACTATAATAATCATATAATTTTCTATTAAATATATAGTAATTAAAAGTATTGATGTTTTAAAATAAGTTTTGGGTTCTTGCATTTTTTAAAAAATTTATCCCTAATATGTTCTGGCTACCCTAATGTTGCACAGGCTGGGAATTCCTAGAGTTTTTGCGACAGTTTGGAATCCTCCCGGACCACAGTGCCACATCAGGTCCAAAGTTGATGCTCAGTAAATGCTAGTAGAATTTTTTTTTTAAAGGAAAACAAAAATTTGCTCGTTTGGGACATCCAGTGTTATAACGAGGATGTAATTATTTTTTGCTTATGCCTAGGCTCTTAATGGCCTCTAGAATCAAAGAGAGAATCCCAAAGGGTAGGCATGAGTCAGAAGGAGATAGCAGGCATCATTTTGTGTTGTCTTATAACCACAATTTAGCTTGCAAAATACAGAGAGTGAGTATGTTGGGCTAGTGGGAAAGGTCTGAGCTGAGAGGAGCCCAGTGTTTGACTCTACTTCCTGGTCCAATCATTGCCCTCACTCTCTGTCATTCCATCTCATTCTTCTCTCTCCCACCTCCTCCTGATCTTATCTCCTATTGTTCTTGTTACATCTATGTCTATTTCCTTCCTTGAGTGGAAGTCTCATGAGCTTTGGATTCAAGGATGATCTGAGATCAGGCCGTCCTTGGGACTGCCCTACAATGGAGCCCAGCTCCTATTTTGTCTGTCAAAGACCCTGGCCCCTTCTTCTTCAGGCAGCATGCCCTCTTTACACTGCAAAATTTGGGGACAACAAGGATATTGGATGACCCTCACATCCTTTTCCTCTGAGGAAGGCATTTCTTCAATGAAGAGTTGGAGCCTCCCTCAGAGAACAAAATTTCGATTCCATCCATCTCCCTAACCCCTGCCCCACCCCCTGCCTCCCGCTTCATTACAGTCTAACTTTAATCTCAGGCACCTTGAAGACAGGGTTGTGTTCAGTGGCTTAGAGAGGAAATGAATTACATTTATTATAATTGCTAAGCATATTTTCCCAAGATGGATAAAATAGTCATTACCTAACCATACCGTCAATGTAGTTTACTCTATCATTTATTAAGCTACTGTTTATATTAAGACCTGTGCTAGGTGCTGAAGAACTTAATCTGTCTTTAGGTAAAGGAAAACCTTGAAGCCTAGTGTGAGAGGAAGACAATTTCAAAATGCAAAATAGCCCAAGGCAGAATATAATTAGCAAATAGAAGCACTAAGTACTATGGGAAGTAAGGAGAGTTTAACCATAACTAAGGAAATAACGCTTCTATGAGTAATAGTAGCAGTAATATTATTAGGAGTCAGTATTTGTTAAGTACTTACCATGTGCCATGCATTGTCTTAATTGATTTTTGCAACCAATATGTAGATGTAGGTGCTTTTATGTTTCCTTTTTCATGAAGGTAAAATAAAAACAAAACAAAAACAAATAAAACCAAACAAAATGGTGAAGTGAGTTTCTTAAGTCACTCAGGAAGCAGAGATTAAACCCAAGTGTATCTCATACTAGACCCTAGGCTATGAGACTGTTTTTTTTTTGTTTTTTTTTTTCATGAAGGCAGCATTTGATTTGCACATTAAAGATGGAGAAGATTTGGGCATATAGGTTTTAACAGCATAGGGAAATGAAAAAGCAGAAGCAAATGCCTGAAAGATTGTAAGGGTACAATGTGTTCAGCTATTGTCCAAATTATAATGACTTCTAAAGCTACAAGGTATAAACGGTACTGGCCTATGAACAGAAAGATAAACTGACAAAATGGAAGAGACTCTTACATATTTGGGGTATTGGTTTTGGAAAATCATGGCATTTTAATCAGTGAATGATGATAGACTATTCTAAAATAAATGGGATTAGGCCAATTTTGAAGGCCAAATAAATTTTTATCTCAAGCCCAGAGATTATTTAATTATATGTATTAAGAATTAAAGCACTTGGGATGCCTGAGTGGCACAGTCAGTTGAGCATCCAGCTATTGATTTGGGCTTAGGTTGTGCTCTTGCGGTTTGTGGGATTGAGCCCCATGTCGGGCTCTGTGTTGGCAGCATGGAGCCTGCTTGTAATTCTCTCTCTACCCCTCCCCCATTCTCATGCGTGTGTGCACACATGTGCTCTCCCTCTCAAAATAAAGAAACTTAAAAAAAAGAATAAAATGACTAAATAAAAATCTACAAAGAATAAAAAAATCAAGAAAATATTTTAATAATTTGGTGATGGGCAAAGTTTTCTTGATCTAAACCCAGAACTTCAAAGCTGCAAGGATAAACATCTACATATTTGATGGACTATATCTAATTTAAACTACTTGGACAACAAAAATTACTGACAACAAAATTAATTGTCTTAAAGAAAATATTTGCCACACAAATATTAGGCACAGGATTAATATTCCCGATATATAATGGGTTCTTATAAATTAGTAAAAAGTAGACCTTGACAGAATGAAAGGTAAAAGATGAACATGTTATGTAAGCAGAAGAACAGCAAATGGCTAAAACACATTTGAAAAAAATGTCGACTTTACTAGTAAAAATGCAAATTAAAACAACAGTGTGGCATCATGGATTTCCTATTGCATGGACAGCATTAAAAACAAACCTCAAAAGACTTGACTGTACCCAGTGAGGAGGAGAGTATGAGGAAAAGGGCAAGAGGGAAGAAATGTGTTTTATTGTGTATCCTGCACTCCCTTTGTTCTGGAAATTGCCCTCCTCTGCATTCAAGCCCCTGGGTCATCATGTTTTCATAGGGCCTTGTCAGTCCTAGAAAGCAGGTAAGTTCATAGGGGAAGACCATAAGACCATATAGCCTTTTAAGATCTTTTATATGTAATTTTAATTTTTTTAATTTTTAAATTTTTTTCTTTTAAGTTTTTTTTTAAATAAAAATTTTTATTTTGAGGTAATAATAGGTTCACATTCAGTTGTAAGAAATGATATAGAGACTCCCCATGCCCTTTCTTCACTTTCCTCCAATGGTAACATCTCACAAAATTATGACATAATATCACAACCAGGAAATTGACACAGATACAATCAAGACACTATCATCACAAGGATTACTCCTGTGGTTCTTTTGTAGCCACACTCACCTCCCTTTCCAACTCCTTCTTTACCCATGGCCACCACTAATCTGTTCCCCATTTGTATAACCGTGTTATTTTGAGATTGTTACATAGGTGAAATTATAGAGTATAAAACCTTTGGGGTTTGGTTTTTTAATTCAACATAACTCCCTGGAGACTCATCCAGGTTCTTGTGTAACAGTAGTTCGTTCATTTTCATTGCTGTGTAGTGTCTGTGATGTGGATATACCACAGTTTAACAATTCACCCTTTGAAGGAAGAGAGAAGTTTCCAGTTTGGGACTCTAGTGAATAAAGATGCCATAAACATTCATGTATATAGCCCTTTATTTTCTTTGGTTTTTCACTTTCTTTTTTTTTTAATTTTTAAATATTTATTTTTGAGAGAGAGACAGAGTGCAAGTGGGGGATGGAAAGAGAGAGAGGGAGCCACACAATCCGAAGCAGGCTCCAGGCTCTGAGCCGTCAACACAAAGTCTGATGCGGGGCTCGAACCCACGAGCTGTGAGATCATGACCTGAGCCAAAGTCAGACACTCAACTGACTGAGCCACCCAGGCGCTCCATGGTTTTTCACTTTCTTTGGGATAAATGCTCGGGAGTGTGATTGTTAAGTTGTGTAGTAGCCACATCTTTATTTTTTTCTTTAAATTGCTAAACTGTATTCCAAAGCATCTGTACCATTTTACATTCCCTCCCTGAGTTGTCCAGGTTTTCCATATCCTCACCAGCATTTGGTGTTGTCAACTATTTTTTATTTCAGCAATTTGATATTGCCTAATGACATACTATGGTTTTATTTTGCATGTCTCTAATTGCTAATAATGTTGGACATCCTTCCATGTGTTTGACTTCTTGTGAATTTCAGTAACATTTTAGCATTCCATTTTTATCTATAGCATTTCTTTTTTAGCATATGTCTTTGTATACCTTTTTCAGTGATCACTCTGGGTATTACTTCACATATACATATCATAGTCTACTTATTTCACCATTTTACCAGTTGGAAAATCTTTACCTCTTTTTATGGCTTTTTATTCTTCCTTTCCTTATAATATAATTGTCTTAAATATTTCTTCTACTGACACTTAGAGCCACATCAAGAAGTGTCCTAATTTTTGCTTCAGTGGTCAAACATCATGTATTTATTTACCTATATTTTTTGCTTACCATGTTCTTTTTTTTTCTCTTGATTTTCCAATATTCCTTATTTTATTATTTCCCTTTCTGTTCAGAGAACTTCCATTAGCCATTCTTTTGTGTAGTTCTGCCAGTGACAAATTCTCTTAGTTTTCCTTCATTGGTGAATGTCATGATTTTCTCTCCATTCCAAAAAGATATTTTCGGTGCCTGTAGGGTTTTGTTGACTTTTCCTTTCTTTCTGCACTTGAAAAAGTGCCACCTCCTTTAGCCTCCATACTTTCTGATGATTAATCCACTGTCATTTGAGGTGATCTTCCCCTACAGCTAAGATATCGTATCTCCTGCTGCTTTCAAGGTTTTTTTCTTCATTTTCAGTTTTCAGAAGGTTGACTATGATGCGTCTTGCCGTGGACTTTTGAGTTTATTCTATCTCGGGTTTTCGCAGCCTCCTGAATCTGTAGTTGTAGGTCTTTTACCACATTTAGGAATTTTTCAGCCATTATTCTATCTAGCATTTTTACAGGCCTGCCCTTCTCTTTCCGTTGGAGCTTATGATAACAGGAACGTTAGATCTTTTGTTCTGGCGTCACTGAAGTTCTGTTTCTTTTTTATTTTAGTCAGTTTTCTGTCTGTTGTTCAGACTGGGTAGTTTTGACTGCTCTCTCTTCCATTGCCGTTTACCAATTGTTTCCCCCATTCCCTTCATTCTTTTGTTGAGCCCATCCATAGAGTTTTTAAATTTAATTATTATATTATTCTGTTCCAAATTTCTCTATGGTGATACTTTACCTCTTCTGTTTCTTCTCTAAGACTTTCTGTTTCCTTCATTTTCTCTGAAGCTTGTTCATAATTGCGCACTGAAGCATCTTTTGATGGCTGTTTTACAATCGTCATCATTTTAGTATCTCTGCCATCTTGGTGTTGATTGCCTGTTTTCATTCATTTTGGGATTTTCCTGGTTCTTAATATGAAAGGTGATTTTCTTTTTTCTTTTTATTAAAAAATGTTTTAATGTTTATTTATTTTTGAGAGATAGTGAGAGAGACAGGGTGAGAGCGGGGGAATCCGAATCTGAAGCAGGCTCCAGCTCAGAGCCTGACGCGGGGCCAAACTCACAAACTGCGAGATCATGACCTGAGCTGAAGTCAGATGCTTAACCGAATGAGCCACCCAGGCACCCCAATAAGTGGTTTTCAATTGAAACCAGGACATTTTGAGTATTATGTTATGAGACACTGTGTTAGTTAAACTTCCTGTTTTAGGTTGGGTTTGTCTGATGTTTCTCCAGCAGCAGAAGGTAGTGCAATCTGTAATTGCTGCCAGGTTGGAGTAGAAGTCCAAGTTCTCCACTCAGCCTCTGTTAACACCCAACATGGGGGTGGTGGGGCTCTGCATGACTCCTATGTGAGACTGGGGCTCCAGCTCCTCACGAGGTCTTGGATCATTTCATCCTGGCTGAGAGGGGTAGAAATGCCTCCTGAATGTCCTCCATGGCCATCACAGGTAGTCGCCTCATGATCACTCAGCAGTGATAAAAGTCCTGACACCCCAGTTGACCTCCCAGTGGGAAGTAGGAGAGATGTTTCTTTATGCCATTTGAGGGGTGCAAGTCCAGTCTTCCCACAAGGTCTCCACTGACACCACAGTGGGGATTGGGGAGGGTCACTGCTAGCCTCCTTATCCTTTTCTAATAACTGTGGAGATGGTTGTTGTGGGGGTTAGGGGAATGTCCTCTATAGCCTGGCAAGTGTGGAAATCTAGTCTGTCTACTTTCCTTGGCAAGGGTTGTGTTTTCTTTGTAGTGTTTGGTGGGAGTAGAGCTGTTATTGTCTGATACCTTTTGCTTTGCCAGGCTTCCCCTTTCCCTCTCCTTTGACTAGAAAGAGCAGGTGGGGGAGGGGGCAGAGGCAGTTGTCTGTGCTTTTTGGAATTTCGGGATTGCTGGCTCTTTCAACCCTACATCTGGGGTATGTGAAGCAAAAAGAAAATACAGAAAATAATGTATTATTCTTTGGATCTTGCGATCCCCTAATCTGCCTGGCTTCTTTTCTCCTTTCAGAGGCTTCTCATGTTTGTTTTGTTTATAATGGCCACCATTTTTAGCTGTACTTGGCAAAGGATTGGGGAACATATGTAAGTGTCTTGCTTTGTGTACATCAGCTTTATGATGCCTTCTGACATCTTCTAAGCAAGGTCCCTCTCTTTAGTCCTCTATACATTTCTTGAATACTTCTAGCCTTTCCCCCCATGTTTTCCCAAATATCGTTTTATCTTATTTCAGAAGAACAACAACAACAAAAAATTGGAATCTTAACTGGAAGTAAATTAAGTATACTTATATATTTTATATTAATTATGGGGAAACCATGCTTTTATGATATCAAGTCTTACATCAAAATATACAGTGTTTCATTTATTCCTATAATATTTTATGTCCTTTAAGATCTAATAGTTTTTGTATTATAGATATAATACTTTTTATTATCATTTTTTTCCTAAGGAATCTATTTCACCTACTTCCTTCTTTGAACTGATTACTTTTCCTCCATATATGTCTAGCACAGAAAGACACTTGACTGTATACCTGACTTGCACCCAGTCACCTGATCAGCTACCCTTATTCATTTTATTAATTTTTTGCTAAATCTCCTAGATTTTCCAGGGATACAAGCATATTATCAGCAGAAACAATTTTTATTCTTTTCCTCTAAAATTAAAATGCTTTTCTAAATGATGAAAAAATAATTTTATAATTTTCTCCTAAATTTCAAACTGATGTTTATTACTTCATTAATATAGCAGCCAAACAAGTATAAAAAAAATGCCTATCGGTATGGGAATGGTTGAGTAAATGTCAGTTTGTTCACAAAATTGAATGCTCACTGACTGTGGAAATAACTTAACTTGGATAGATTTCAACTATGAAGGGTGAAGTGAGAAAAGCAGAATACAGTAATGTGATCTCATTTTCTAAAACAACAGAAAAAGCCTCCGTATGCAGTTGTATGTACAATTTACATGTACATGATTATCTAGATACAGGGAAACTATGAAAAGATATCTATTGGGTTATAGTGGCAGTGGTAGATGAGAGGAAAAGGAGAGATAGGCAAAAACAAACGAGAAAGACTGCATTTGGATGTTATTCACCATAGAAACAGCACATACAACACAATCCCATTCATGGTAAATTGCACAGAGCTGTGTAAAGAGATGCATGAAGCGATGGCCAAAGCAATGTCACTGGTACCCTTGATGTTGGGCAAGATTTCAAGAGACTTCATTTTCACTTTTACATCCTACAAATTATGCAAAATTCAGAATATATCATATGATCATAAAAAGGCAGGATAATTTCCTTTTCATGACAGAAATTAAAAAAAAAAAAGAAAAAGGAAAATACAATAGAGTAATTCCAGCTCAAGTATCAGCCCAGGCCTTCTGCAAATCTGTGCTATGTTGGTTAAATTTCTTTGATGAGAAACACCAGAAACTGGAAGGCTAACAAGAAAAACCAGAGAATTAATTAGGATATTCTGAGCTGCAGGGGGAAATCTTTACATTAGTTGTTGGGAAGAATAAGGGCATCACAGCTCTGAAAGTCTAGGAAATGGAAATTAATGAACAATTTCCCAGCACCTCAGGATGAATCATCTCTGAGAGTTTTCTTTCTTGGGGTCACCGTGGGCAAGATTCAAAGTCTTAAGTGGGATTGTCCATCTGTCCAACTTTGGGTAACAGGCTCAACACTTGGCCAGAGGAGGCTGGACTTTGTTGGTTCAGTCCTGCCAAGATTCAATGTGATAGGGAAGGGGGATTGCTCCCTAAAAGAGATTGCGGTGCATTGACTAAAAGGGGTAGACAGTCTGGAAAGTTAAAAAAAAACAAAACAAAAAAAACGCCAAACGTCCATGCACAGGCTCATGAAGGCTAAGAGTCTGCTAAGGCCTGGATCCTCTGATGGGACACCAACTGCTCGGTCTATATACATTTGACTTTTTCTTCCTTCCCTCGGGCACTAAGGGCTCAGCCTGCTTTCCTCTCCGCCCTGTCTGTTCACGGGACTCCTTTTCCTTCAGGGCTCATGGTCTCTGCCACTACGTTTCCTGCACACCAGTCTTGCCTGTTAGAATTCAAGTGCACTTCTCTAAATGGACACATGAGACAGTAATAAATCAAAGCAGAGTAAAAAGATGAAGATGCATTATAAACTGTCTCAGCAGAAGGGATAAATGACCTGAGGAAAGTCAAGCTAAAAGAAGTTCCTACTATGAAGAATTAAACTTTCTTAGACTAACATGGTGTTCCAGGGAAAATAGGAATATGACTGGTGGAAGAAAATAGCCCTAACTAGTCCACTCCAGCAGGGAGCATGTGGTCTGTTGAGATTAATTCCACCCATTGAAAAGAAGTCAGGGAGACTTTAAGAGAAGAAAACTTTCTTCTTGTCTGGAAGTTAGCTGCCAGTACGGACACTGGTTAGCATCTGTAACCAGCACTCTGCCTTGAGGTACCTTTCTGTGAGTGGTCCCTCAATGCCAATGCTCAGTAGCTTAGAGCAACAATTATTAACTGCTTCTCTCAGGTTCTGCTGTGGGAACTCTTCATCTCTGTTCTCTTTGGGGAGGACAAGCCTACCCGAGCAGGCACCTCTTGAGTCTTTGTTTGCATCACACCTGCTAACACCTCATTAGTCAAAGCAAGTCATGTGCTGAGCTGCACATCAGGTTCTCACTCCTGTAGGTTTTGTGTTGGAGCCAGGAAGTGGATGTTTTTGAACAGGTGAAATCACCAAAGTTCCTACAAGATCTTGCCTGGGTGTACAGGGTGATAGCCAGATTGGTCAGATTTAGGCAGGTGTATTAGGGAATGGATTCTTTTTTAGTGGGCTAACAACTGATTAAAACCAGCAACAATAACAAACTGTTGAAAGGGAAGAGAAAAAAGGGAAAAGAGAAAAGGGAGAAATCTAGAACTGTCTGGAACTATCTGGAACTATCACTGTTTTGGAGTGACAATACAAAATATGTGATTAGGATTTTCTGTATCATTTTCAGCATTTTCCATGCTTTCTACAATGGATATCTAATGTTTTCACAATAAGAAATCACACACACACACACACACACACACACACACACACACATTCATGAAAGAAATAAAATGTCCTCCATGGAAGGAGTCTTTTTCTTCAGGGAAGCAAGCACAACACAGCATTGATGGAGGGGATGGGAGAGCTTTTTTTTTTTTTATCGCTTTTAAAGGGAAGGAGAATGCTGCAAAACACCCATTTCTTCTGTGCTAGTTAAATTTTGCACCCAGGGCAGAGGCTAAAGATCACATTTTTATCAGACATTGATTCTTTTTGGAGGGCAAGAGATAGAAAACCTTTTAGGGAATTAATGTCCATTCTCAATTCTGTTAAGAGGGTGATTTATTGGGTCAAGAATGCTGACTTTGTTCTACTAAACTTCCCTCTCAGTGTCCTCATCTGCGAAATGAAGAGACCGAAGCAATGGTTCCTTCAAGATCTCACTTATAGTAATTCTGATCTTATTCTTACAGCTCAGCTCTTTACCACTTGAAAATGCATGCTCTGAAGTGAAAGGTCTAACTTAACTCTGCCTTATACTGACATTTTTATAGTAGCTAGCACAGAAGTAATGTGGGCCGTTCTTTTATAATTGTCTTCCACTTACACAAATATTACTGTGTATTGTAGACATTTAAAAATGTAGAGGAAAGCACATAAAAATCACCCCAAATCCCATTAGTATTAGCCTTTCTCAGTATGTTACCACTATTTTTACAGTGCATATATATATATATAGTAATTTATTTTGTTAATATTGATCTAATTTTAAATTTTATTTATTATGACATTCCCCTATGCAATTAAATTATCTTTCAAGCAGTCCTCTGTAGTGGCTAGGTGAGATTTAATAACCTAAATAATTTTTATTTATAAACAATATCTCCAATAACCTATGTTTTGACCTTTATAATCTTTCAGTATGGGTTAGGGGTTAAATTCATAGGCTTTGAGATTTGAAAGCCTGAGTTTGAAATCCTGTATCTATTATTTACTGAGTGTGTGACTCCAGACAAGGGTATCATGACTTCCTTATGCTTCATTTTCCTGGTCTGCAAAATGGAAGTGAAATCTACACTGTCTATATCTGGTTGATAAGAAAAGAAAACTATCTACTATCTATTTAGGGCTTTTGTGAAGATAAAATAATGGTTGTGCAGCAGGGTAGTATTTCGAGTCATAATCATAAGCCTACCCTCCATTCTGTCCCCTGCCCTCATTGAGTGTCCTGGCTGTCATTCCACAGTGGTCCCTCCCACCTCAGAGTGATTGACACACCTCAGTCACATTGGAACCAGAAAAGAAAGATCGCAAATACGTGGAAATTAAAGTCTCAGTTCCCAGTCTAAGTAAAAGAAAGACAAATCTGTATATATACTTGCAAAATAATTGCCCCTGCCTCCAAACTGGGTGAAACATAACTTGGGTTAAAAAGGAAAAGGAGGGGAGGAGCCATTCAGCACCAGTCACTTTGGCAGAGTAGCCTCAGGGACCACCTGTTTTCTGCTTGGCTGTAAAGTGAGGGAGGATAAGCAAATAATGATGCACAAGAAAGCACTCACAGGCCTTGAGCCTACTTGTCTCTTTGAGCCTGAGACCGCCTCCTCCCCAGCAGCACCCATGCTCTGTAATCCATCCAGTGTGAACGACATTCTGTTCGGCAGACAGGAACTCTCACGATCGCCCAGGTCCTGTACTCCCAGAGGGCTGGTGGTAGACAAAAGGACAGTCTCGGGACTACACGGAAACAGTCCAGCTCTTACCAGAGCAGGGCACACTGCCTAGCCGTGCCTGGCACAGCGCCTCCTAGAGGTAAGAGCTCAGGGCATGTAAACTATTCTCCGTATTTCCAATTTTTCTCTCAGTAAATACTGAACATCTCTGATGTCGTTTTTAAATATCTCTTATTGTTTCCTTAAGAAAATTTCTTAGAGGTGCAATTATCCTTTTAAGTGTGGACATTTTTAAGAGTTTTGATGAAGCTGCCCTCAGAATGATTTATCAAATTTACCCTTTAGTGAGATGATATGCTTTCCTATGTTTTTGCCAAAATTAGTAGAAATAAATGACTAAGTTCTGGTTTTATGATTCTAAAAGTAATATATACATGTTTATTGCAAAATCATCTGGAAATTCTGAAAAAGCAAGTATGTTTTTTTGACAAAATTAGCTCTGCACCATTATTTTTAAAAACTTTTTAAATGTTTATTTATTTTTGAGAGAGAGAGAGTGTGTGTGAGCAGGGGAGAGGGGCAGACACAGAATTTGAAGCAGGCTCCAGGCTGCAGGCTGTCAGCACAGAGCCCTTGGGGGCCTCAAACTCATGACCTGAGCGAGGTCAGTTGCTTTTAAATGACTGAGTCACCCAGGTGCCCCTCTGCACCATTATTTTTAAGGCATGCTAGCATTAATGGTAAGGCTGTATTTTATTTGGCCAGTCCTTTATTAGTAGGCTTTTAGGTTGGAAATCTTATTTTGCTACTTGCTAAATTTTACAATGAGTCTCTTAAACATATACATATATCTTTGTGAATTTGTCCAAATACTTCCTAATATAATATCCTTATCTATTCTAATACCTCCCAATCTGATATTTTCAACTTCTTCTATATAAGCAATCATATTTGAAAACCATGATGGTTTTGACCCTTCCATTTTATTAGTACATTTTTTTCTTTGTGGCTTTAATTATAAGCTGTAGAAAAATATAAAATAATTACAGCGATACTAGGTTTCCTCTCCCCCCCCCCACCCCGCCCCGCACGCCTCTGATTTTAGTGAAAATGCTTCAAGGTCTGGGCAATATTTTCCTTTGATTTCAGAGAGCTATTTTTAAGTCATAGTAAAGTAGCATTCTATTCAGAATTTTTGTAGTTTTTTTTTTAATTAGAAGCAAATGTTGAAATTTATCAAATGCTTTCCAGCATTTATTGTGATGTTTATGGATTTTTTTCTCCTTTTACCTATAATGCAGTGAATTAAATAAATGTACTTCTAATGTTGAACTCTCTTTACATTCCTAGAATAAACTACATACATTTCTTTGAATCTATCACATAACATACGCCAGGATTCAGTTTCCTGTATTTTAATTTTGATGTCTCAGCAATTCCACCGCCTCGGCCACTGCCTCGGCCACCACACCATGACTACCATCACGACTACCACCACCATTTTCATTGCCATACATTAGCGGGCATTATCAGTCATATACTGAATGCATACAATATTTTATAACTTATTTTCATCACTTTTCATTCTTCATGAGTATTCTTTTTTTTTTAATTTATTTTTTCAGCTTTATTGGGGGGTATAAATGGCAAGTAAAATTCTAAAATATGTAGAGTGTACAACCCTCACACTTATTCTTAAGGTAGGTATTATAATGCCGCCTTAGAGAAAGCATATAGAATAATTAAGTGTCCATGGGGCGCCTGGGTGGCTCAGGTGGTTAAGTGTCTGCCTCTTGATTTTGGCTCAGGTCATGATCTCATGGTTCGTGGGCTCACTGGGTGGACAGTGTGGAACCTGCTTGGGTTTCTCTCTCCCTCTCTCTGCCTCTCTCCTGTTCATTCTCTCTCTCCCCCTCAAATAAAATGAAATAAAATAAAATAAAATACACTTAAAAAATAAAAAAAAGAATAATTAAGTGTCCAAGTCACAAAATATTTCTTTAAAATATAGCAAGTATTTAATTGCAGGTTTATTTATCTCCCAAGCCTACAGTTTTAATCATTTTATGTGTCTCTATATTTAGTGGAATGATTGGTCTATTGATTATTTCTTAGAGCTCTGTTTGACAAATTTTGCTTTAATAAATTAAGTCAAAAATTTAAAAAAATTTTTTTCTAAAATTTTTAATGTTATTTTAAATAGCATAGAGTTTTTCTCCATATCTGAGAATATGCTTATTTTATTATTAAGAAAATGTGTATTTCTGTTTCCTTTTATTTCTCCTTGATCAGATTTGTTTGACTTTATACATTTTGTTGGTCTTTTCAAATTAAAAACCAATATTATGTATCAATAGTAATGTTTTCTCCTACTTCCTTTGTTTCACTTTGAGGACTTTTATTTTTGGCTTCTTGGATTAAATATTCATTACACTGATTCTGTAAGATGATGGTCATTATTGTGACCATGGCTTACACTTTTGTCTCCCTCCTACTTCCAGTGTCCTGCTAAAATGACCTTATCAATGTAACAGGGAAAAATCCTAAACGGTCAATAAAATACAAAAAGAGTAGTAGTTAACACACCCAAAAATATGTAAGAAATTCAGCAATAAATTGGGTATATTGCAGTAAAGGGATTCTTTGGCAAGGGAGGGAAGGGGGGAGTTGGGTAGGTGGGTAGAAAAGCCCAATAGAGAGTAAGGAAAAAAATTCTATTCTGTCCCATTTCACCTCCACTAATACGGGTCAGAGAGTGAATTAATTAAACCATGACATAAATGTTTTCTGAATGAGTCTATTTAAGCTGTCAATGGATCACAACAACTATCAGTTTGTGCAATGAATAACCCTTAAGAAAATAGAATTTTAAAAAATGGTATTAGAACGATTTAAAGATCAGAGCACCATAAAAAAAAAAAACTTGGAAAAAGAAAATAATATCTTGTAGGTTAAAAACAATCATTAAAGGGGTGCCTGGGTGGCTCAATCGGTTAAGAGTCCGGCTCAGGTCATGATCTCATGGTTTTGAGTTCAAGCCCTGCGATGGGCTCTGCGCTGACAGCTCAGAGCCTGGAGCTTGCTTCGGATTCTGTGTCTCCCCGTCTCTTTGCCCCTCCCAAGCTCATGCTCTGTCTCTGTCTCTCAAAAATAAATAAATGTTAAAAAATTTAAAAACAATCATTAAATGAAACTAAAATTTCAGCAGAGGTAGTAGATATTGCATAACAAAACAAAACAAAGACATAAATCTGATAGCTACAAGTCTAAGATAATATGTTACAACTTTTCTACCCCCCCCCCAACTTTCCCTGTCTGTGGGGCCCCCTGAGGATGACATTTCTTGCAACTAGATTATGCTTCAACCCTCTGTCACGAGGCTTGGACATTTGATTTGCTTTTGGTAGTGAAATGTGAGGAATTGTCACTCCTGAACCAGTGCTTCCAGAACCTAATGTGGCTCACCATCCTGTCTTACCTTCTGTCTCAAGATGGAGATGTCCTAGGTGGGGCTGTCCCTTCAGCCCTGGTCCTTTCCTAAAGATAAGTTGGAGCACAGTCTCAGCCTAACTTTGATGCCCAAAAAGAATGAGAAAATGAATTCTTTCTTGGTATAAACTCTAAAGTAATTGGTAATTTTTTAAAAATATGTCTTTATTTCTGATAGAGAGAATGCAGGAGTGGGGGAGGGTCAGAGAGAGAGGGAGACAGAGGATCCGAAGTGGCTCCACTCCTGAGAGCAGGGAGCCATTATGGGGCTCAAACTCATAAACAGTGAGATCATGACCTGAGCCAAAGTCAGACTGTCAATGGACTGAGCCACCCAGGTGCCCCTGGGATTGTTATCTTGATAAAACGGAGTCTAAGAGCACTTATTCAGCAAACTTGATAATCACTTTAAACTTCAGAGTAAGAGAAAAAGGTAGAAATTTAAAGATAAAGGGTGCAGGATGTGGCATAGATAGAGGAAATTCAAAGCACATACAGATAGAATTACAAGTATATTTTGATTGGACTGGAAGTACATTAAAGGTGCAGATTAATTAGGGCAGAATTGCATTTTTTACAATATTGAATGTTTCTGTGGAGGAACATGTCACTATTTATTTGTCTTATTACTTTTCTTTCTGTGCAGTTGTGCAGATTTTTTCTTATAGCTTCTGAACATTTTTCTTTTCCCAAAATCGAAAGAGGTCTTAGTTTTAAACGTTTATGTTTTTAAGATTCACCAAAATCAATCTGCAATTCGTGAATTTAGATTTAACCTTTTAGTGGAATGCCAAGTTTTACATTTGAAAATTCTCAAACATTGGCGTGATGTTATGCTCATTGATGAGCTTGCTAGGAATGGAAATTCCTGGCCTCTCCTCTCTGAGATTCTAGTTTAGTTGCCCTGAGTGGGCCCTAGGAATCTACAGTTTTAAAAAAATGTCATAAAGTATGGATTTTAAGTAAATGACTGTCCGTGCTTAGAAAAATTTTACTTTTAAATGGCTTCTGAATATTTCAGCTGTGGCTTTTGTTTTGTTTCGTTTTTGTGGGTTTTTTTGTTTGTTTGTTTATTTTTACTGGTGTTTTTTTTTATTTTAAATGGGAAAAAATTTTCAGCAACATTAGAATCAGAATTCTGCTTTGCCTTCTCCTTCTTCAAAAAGTCAAGCGGCATTTTATTTTTTATTTTTCTTTAAAGCTTATGTATTTATTTTGAGAAAGAGAGAGGAGAGAACGAGCACCAGCTGCAAGGGGCAGAGAATCCCAAGCAGGTTCCCCACTGTTGGCACAGAGGGAGAGGAGGGGCTGGATCCCAGGAAAAGTGAGATCATGATCTGAGCCCAAATCGAGTTGGAAGTCTAACTGACTGAGCCACCCAGGCACACCTCAAACAGTTTTTAAATCACTGAGCAATTAAACTTTACAAGGGTAGGGACCCTAATTTCTTATTTATCTCTGGTCTTCCCTGTTTAAAACAATGTGTGGTACAACTCAGTCTTGCTGAATGAATACATATACACCTTAATAAATGAAAATTATTATTTAATGAGATAATTTTAGAAAGTTGTGGCTTGACATCATTTATCTCCCAACTCCCTTAATGGTCTCCTGCTCCTCAATATTCAGAAAATATAAACCCTTCTTTTATGAATTTGAAAAATATATGACATGACAACTTCAGATGCCTTCATCTTCTTTGTGTAAGTAAGTGGGGATTTTTTTACTCCTGGCTTCTAAGCAAGAAAAGGGAAAATTCATATAATTCATCATGATTTAAGAGTCATCTCTTTTTTATACTAATACCTTTTGTGGGTATGATATCATAAATGTTAAAAAAATTAGTTATTTAAAAATATAAGCTAAGTCATAGTACAATATGGGAGGACAATATCTCTGAAGCTTTCATTTCTATTTTTTGAAAATGTATTGCACACCATCATCTTTTAGCTGAGAAGGAAAAAATATAACATTTGATTTTAAGAAAGAAAAACACAATGTTCCAACTAACATATTGCAGAGAAGGATATTAGTAACTTCACCTGAAATGTCCATTCAAAATTAATACTCATCATGGACACATACCTCTTTGCTGTCCATAATCATCCTTATCATAACTTCATAATTTTCTCCATGGTTCAATTTCCTAAATGAATTTCTGGCTTCTTTTCCTCAAGAACAAAAATTGTTATGTATTTCAGCTATATCACAAACATAATATAGAATGCTATGTGGTAAATATATAAATCCTTTAGGGTAAGTCATATTTGGTGAGCAACAGTGTGGTCAAATAATAAATAAACTTTACCCCGAATAATACACTATCATATTTTTATGGATTTTTTGACACACTTAAGATCACACTGTATGTATAATTTCATATCCTGCTGTTTACTTGATAGTTTAACTTAAGAATACCTGATATTAATAAAAACATAATTTGAGGAATAATAAATCTGCTGATTGAAATTAAAGGTGGGTGTTTTGATATTATATTTCTTATCCTTACGTCAATTAAAAATCAAATATCAGGGTCAATTGCTTTTTGAAGCTACTTTTGGTTTACAATGATTAAATAAAACAGTGGCCATGTCTCTCTACCATTGCTATAAAATGCTGTGCAAACACATACTCAGGGGTTTGCAACAAACATTTAAAGGCTGAAACTCAAAACTGATAAACACTCTCACTTGTGCCCATATCCATATTGAAAACAGGTGACAGAGTTAAGTTCAACATCAATGGATAGAAAGTAGACTTTTTCCATAGAGGCTGGGATGGGGAGAGGAAGAGAGAATATTTTCTGAACAGTAATCTTACCTCTACAAGTGGCAAATGTGGCACATTTATCCTTGTATTCATTTTGACAGGAGCATGCTCTGAGTTCATGTAAAATAATGGCTTAAAATTATTAGGGAGTAAATTTAAAGGAAGAGATACTAAGCATCCCCAATTTATAATACTTGAAATTATTTGATTTGCCAGAAAGATTCTGCTGCATTCCTAGCATCCTGAAGAAAACATATAGTGCAGATTTTGTCAAAATGGTAATGCATGAGAAATTATGGTGTGTCTGTAGGATTGAAGGTTAATAACAGTTATAAATATTCTTATAGTTCAGATCTCTTCATGCTCTGATCAATGGGGTGTCACAGTGCTTGAAATCAGTCTCTTCTTGGATAAGATGTTGAATAGAAGAAACTTCATCTGAGACAGAAACTGGAAATTGAGGAAATATCTAGCAAACTAGTGCTCTTTTATGGGAAAGATTTATGGTTGTGAAAATAAGGTGTACTAGGATGAGTCAATCCAGGACGGTTGGTGTGGTAAGCTGCAGAATATTCCTCAAATATATTTAGATCCTTATCCCTGGAACCTGAGGATGTTATCTTAGTTAGCAAAAGGACTTTACAGATATGATTAAATGAAGGCTTTTAAGAGGGGGGAGATTGTCCTGGATTATCTGGGTATGCCCTAAATGAAATTCCAAGTGTCCTCAGGAAAGGGAGGCAGAAGTGGATATATAATTACTTACTACAGAAGAGAAGGAAGCAATTGATGAATGAAGCAGGGATTGGAGCAATGCGATTTGAATATGGAAGAAGGTTAGCCAAGGAATACAGGTGGCTACCAGAAGCTGTGAAAGGCAAGCAAACAGATTCTCCCCTACACCCTCTAGAGAGCATGCCGCCCTGCTGATACCCTGATCTCAGCCTTAGTGAAACCTATTTGACACATCTAGTCTTCAGAGCTGTAAGAGAATACGTTTATGTTGTTTTAAGCCACCAAGTTTATGGTAATTTTTTACAGCAGCCTACGCAACTAGTACCTGAGAAAGTTGGTGAGTTTCTAAATTGACCTATAGATTGGGCTACTCTGTCCTGCCAAAAAATCATCACAAAATTTTGCTCAGTGTGCAGTACCCAATTAAATGAGTTCCTGGAAGAACTAAATGTGTCTAACCAAAATAAAACTGAGTGAACTAAAGTTCTGCTCACTTGAGGAAGTTTTTTGTGTTGAAAAATAAGAACGGAAGCCTTCACCTTCTTATGGGTTGAATCGTGTCTACCAAAACGATGTTGAAGTCCTTACCCACAGGACCTGTGAATGGGACCATATTTGGAAACAGGGTCATTACGGATGATCAGGCTAAGATGGGGTCATAAAAGGGGCGTTCAAATCCAGTAGGACTGGTGTCCTCATAAGAAGGGGGAATTTGGATACAGAGGCAGACATGAACATGGGTGATAATGCATGTGAAGATGGAGGCCGAGACCGTGGTTATGCCGCAGTGGCCAAGGACACCAAAGCCTGCCAGTAAAACACCAGAAGCAAGGAGAGGCACAGGCAACAGATTCTTCCTCGCAGCCCTTAGAAAAAATCAATTCCATCGACACTTTGATCTCAGATTTCCAGCCTTCAGAACTTTGAGACAATGCACTTCTGTTGTTCAGGCCGCTGAGCTTGTGACTTGGTTTGGTTGGCCGTGGGAAATGAATACACAGGTATCAGTGAGCATTTATTTATCATGGCTGTTTCACCGAACCGTATCATGGGCAGCTACACTCTCAGGTCCTCTTAATCATTCCTCCTAAAGGCTAATGCCAAGACTTCCCTTTGGAATTAGTTTGAATCAAGTTTCGTTCTGTCTGGATTTTTGTTTATATTTAAATTTTAAATGCATGAATTCCCAAGTAGCTATTCCCATGTTTAATTTGGCAGGCTGCCTTGCTAACGTGTCTGAACTTCTCTTTCTCTGTCTTTAGGTTTCTTTGTCTCTGTCTGTCTTTCTCTCTGTCATTTCCTGTCTCTCTCTCCTTCTCTCTCCCTCTCTTTCTCTCTCGGAGAACTGTAACAAGAAAGTCATGGCAGAACATGGCAGAGACAGGATTGCTTTTAACAAGAGTCCATCGGTATGGGCATAAGTGAAGCTTCAGTTAGAGCATAGCCCGTCCAATAATCAGGTCACAAAAGGCACGTTGCAGCCTTAGAAAGCTTTTCATTACATCTCTCCATTTCCCACCCATCTATATGTTTCCTCAAAGCCAAAGCTCAAGCATTTGTATCCTCTGTGAGGGACTGAGAGGACTTCTTTGGTCTGTGTTGAATCTACCTGCCTCCTAAGTCTTATTTCTGGGCTTCAATACATTTGAAGCACACAGTTGTGTGCATAGAGGCTGAAGGTACATTCTCAAGGACTGATTGGGAATCCTGGGCCTTGGACATCCTTCCTTCCATCTATTCCTTCACAGCTCTCTTGCTTTGCAGAGGCCTGCCCTCCAAGCCCAAGATTTGGAGGTTGGAGGCTGTCTTCTGAGGAACTTCTGAGGCCAAGGGGTATGTCTGAGAGGGTGGTGCTTGAAACAGCTTTCTCCTGGCGCTACGGGGGATGAGGGCTGGAGCCTGTCAGACCCATAAGGAACAGCAAAGGGGGCTGGTGTCAGGGTCGGCTTTTCTTTCAGTCTTACTCTCAGAGAGTTTATTTCTGAGATAGAAACTGGCAAGGTGGTGCTGGTGGAGCATGGGTAGGCCAGTGAAGAAGAGGAGAGATGCTTATTTGGTTTCTATGAAATGTGTAAAGTTGCCACCAGTTTTAGTCATACCTAATGCTGGGACATGACATTTTGGGGGAAGGCGTAAAGAATTTGAGGGGATTTAGAGCAGACAAAGCTTCCTGTTATCTTGTTCACGCTACCATTGTTCGGAAGTCAGATCAATCCAATGGCTAATGGTTTCAAGGGTTTACCATGTGCCAGATACCGTTCTCTGTATTTTTCCTGGAATAATTCGCGTAACCCTCATAAGAACCTGGTAAGATAGGTATTATGATTATAACTACTTTTATGGGTGAGAAAACTGAATGAGAGAAGGCATAAGCAATCACTGAGCCAGCAAATCTGTGGCAAATGGGGTTTAACAAGTTAACAAAGAGAAAAATGGTTTTACCATGGGTTTTAAATGCTGGGAACTTGTTTACAACTGTGGAGAATAAGCTGAAAAAACGGTGCAGAGCAACAATATCCCTGCTACACTGAACCACATTGCCTAAACCTTCCTTCGGAATCCGGAACATTGCTGTGTGTTTCCTGCATCAGGAAATTCAACATCTAAACATCAGGGAAAGAATAAGATAGGGCGCCTGGGTGGCTCTGTTGGTTAAGTGTCTGACTTCAACTCAGGTCATGATCTGGCAGTTCCTGCATTAGAGCCCCACATCAGGCTCTCTGCTGTCAGCACAGAGCCTGCTTTGGATCCTCTGTCCCCCTCTCCTTTTGCCCCTTCTCCACCTGTGCTCTCAAAAATAAATAAACATTTAAAAAAATATTAAGAGAGACAGGGAAAGATGAAGGGGAGTTTTGGTTCTGTGGGGGAATGACACACAAAGCCCCAGACATCAGGACCGGGGCTGTGTTGAGTCCATTGCTTGTCTAAGCTGTCTCCTATTTCTTTTTCCTTAAGTCAGCTGAACGGATGCAAGAAGTCCTCAATTAGGCCAGCTGAAGGGATTCCCCAAAAAGCTCTGTGCTTGGGGAGCATGCTTGGGGAGCAGAGGTTGGCTTCTGCTGGGCTTGAAAGGTTGCTGGCTTATCTAGACAGCTGGTAGAGCCCTGTCCCTTTCTTGATCACAGATTTTGTCCTAAGCTGTAGCCGTTTGCTTGTATGAATGCATATGTGTGACTTTTGATTTTTTCTCTCCATCCACCCCTGAAATACAATTAAAAGGTCAACCAAGGATCCTGAACAAATTGTGTGTGGGGGTTGAGGGGAGAGGAAACAGAGGGAGTGCTTTGTTCAAGGATTAGCTTGTTTACAACGGAGTTAAAAACATTTTGTTTCAAGCAGAGTTTTATGCATTTGTCAATAAAACCGGGCTTGGAAAGGGCAAAAATCAGCTTGTTTGTCACAGAGTCCCCACATGCTTAAGGGTTCAATCCCAGTTGAGGAGCTTTCAAATGTCGGTGGGACTCATCCTAATAACACTCCTGTTCTGGCCACCCAGTGAAGGGAAGCACAGGCTGCTTTGTCCCACAGACCCCGGGACAAGGACTTCAGTGTGAGTACTTGTGCCAGGATATACCAGTAAGGGAGTGAGAAAATAAGATAGGGAAGGGCAGGAAGTCAATGTAGGGTGTTAGTAAGTATGCTGCCACTGTTGGCAGTTGGGGCTCACTCTGGCTGGGACCTCTGGGGATGGTGTAGAACGTGCCTCCAAGTTGTCCTACCCCAAAAGCACCAAACCTGATATACTCATTGACACAGGGAACCCTGTTCCCAGGGGTTCAGATTCTCTGGACTTCTAGCCATGCACCCTTTTGCGCACACAGGAAGCTTTGCAACAGAAAAGTACAGTGCTTGCAGTAGGAAATAGTGTGTGAAGAGGGTCAGTGGAAAGGCTACCAAACTTATTGCCAGGAGCTCTAATTCTAATGAGAGGAAAAGAGAAAGATCTGGTGATGTCATTGGACCTCGGGTCCATATCATCTCATCAGAGTTACAAGGACCTTGGCCCAAGATTGGGCCAACTGTTTATCATCTGAGGGTGATTAATGGAAAAGGAAAGGTAAGGAGGAGCAGGATGCCCCTAGGGGCCTGGCTACGGGACTAGAAGTCCGAATCAGATTTCCCGGAAAGCAGGATGTTACAATGTCCGTCCGTGTCAGAGGCTGCAACCAAGCGGCCCGTGGGCTGCTTCTTCCTCGAGGTGCATTTTGCTTGCCCACAGCGTCTGTGGTTGTGTTTACATAAATTGGTTTCCAAATTTATAGAGAGTTCACATAAAAATCCAGAGTTCTAGCTTCCATGAAAAAAAAAAATTACTGGAAGATCTGGCGATGCGGGGGCTGCTTTCATATGTGGCCACAATACCTAGGAGGTACATAGTGACTCCCCTCCACAGAGAGAGCCCGGACTTCCTTTGCTTGCAATCTTAGTCACCACCTGAGCTGTTGTTCCCTGGCCATGGAGTTTGAGAGTCTGCATTTACCAGAGAGCTTTTGCTTTTGCTTTTCTGATATCCTGCTTCCCTCATTTATTTCCTTCCCAGCTGCCGTGAGTATCGGAGTGGGTAGCCCCTGATTTTTATCATCTGCTCCCTCCACAACCATCGTCTAAATGGCACTAGTAGACAACTGGTTTCCAAGAATTTTCCTGGCTCTCTATGACCCCATTCCCAGAGTCAGGAAAGTGTTCAAATTCTTGACTCTATTATTTCAGACCTTCAGGAGCCTTCCATTACCTTGACCCAAACTCCCTAGACTCGAATCCCCCTGCTTTCATGCCTATGACACATTGCCCAGGCACACTGACCAAATTGTGGTACCCAGACTGCATCACAAGCCATGTTTTCCTGTCCTGATCCAAACTCCTCATCTTTTCATCTAAATCTGATTGTGCCTCCTTCTAAATAGCAAATTAAGAAACAATAGACCTGTTCTCATTCCTCTATTGATGTCACAGAGCACATCCTATACATAAGCAGATTCTTTCAGCATTAGCTTCAAAATTTACCTTAGTTCCCAGTGCTGTATTCTGTATCACTTTTACAGCTAGCGTTGTAGCACAGGCCACCGTCACTTCTCTTTTAGATTATGCTAATGATCTCCTGATGGGGTTCTCATTTTCCACCCTTGCGCCCCAAAGGTCTATGCTCAACACAGCAGCCAGTGTTATTATTCTGAAACCAAGCTTATATTATACCATCCTTTGCTCAAAGCCCTCCTCCCATTTCCTCTCTGACCTCATCTTCTACTGCCTTCCACCCCCGCACCCCTAAACCAACCTTTTTCAGCTATACTCACTTCCTTGCTTTTCCCTGAAAACCCCAGATGTGCTCATCTACTGGGGCCTGTGCATATGCTCTTTTCTCTGCCTAAAATGCTATTTCCTTGTATATCTGCAAAACTTACAATCTCTTCTCCTTTAGGACATAAATCAAATGTCATCTGAGTGAGCCCTTCTCTAACCACCCTATTTAAAATTGCAACCCACTCTCCAACCCTTAGAAATCCCTATTTTTATTTTTCTCCAGCTCTTATCACCATCTGACAATATTTTACTTATTTACTCACTACCTGTCCCCCTAAAGGACTTTTGTCTGTTTTGTTCACTGATTTATCTATATTCCTTAGAATAGGACTTGACCCTGAGTAGCTGCTCAATCATGTTGGGTGAATCAATCAATGCCTTTCTTTGCACGATTCTCCCTTCCCTGGACAGGAAATTTCCTTTCAATATCTAACTAAGTCTAACCCATTTTCAGAACTTAGGTACTTTTCCACATCCTCCAAGAAGCCTTTCTGATTATTCTTGTCCAGCCTGGCTATTACATTTCCTGAAACGAAACATTATAGATGGAAAAAAAACCACATTATAAATGATCACATTTATTAAGAAAATGGAGAAGGGGATTGTACTTGGTATTCATGACAACCTCAACAAGTATTTGGGGGCAGAGAGAGTGACCAAAAAACAAACAAATCTGTGTTATAGTACCATTTGTGTTCCAAAGTGGTCTCTCTGAACTTGCAGAGCTGTTCACCCAGGCTCTTCCATGCTGGAGTTAACACACTCATGAATTCTCTGAACAACTGAGGCAGACACAGATGCAGGACAAGAGATGAGATGGTCATAAATTTTAGTGTATTGTTTATCTGTTGCTGCATAACAAACCACCATGGTACTTAGTGGCTTAAAACAATGTGTTTAGTATCGAGCACAGACCTATGCATGACCTCTTTTGATCTGGACTGGGCTCCCCCAATGCTTGTTGATCTTCCTTTGGTGCCTTCATCAGGGTGGACTGGCAAAAGATTGGCTGGTCTAGGATGCCTTCATGCTCATTTCATTTATTATACTGTTTATTTATTGAGAGAGAGAGAGAGAGAGAGAGAGAGAGAAAGAAGGGCAGAAGGAAAGAGAGAGAGAGAATCCCAAGCAGGCTCCATGCTGCCAGTGCAGAGCCTGACACTGGGCTCGGTCTCACGAACCATGAGATCATGACCTGAGTCAAGATGAAGAGTCAGACTTTTAACTGACTGAGCCACCCAGATGCCCCACCTCATGCTCATTTCTGATGGTTAGCTGTCTGTTGGGTGAAGTGTGGGGACAATTGGGTCACCTATCTGTTTTCCAGAATGCTGGTCTGGGATTGTCCACTCAGCAGTGCTAGGGTTTCTGGAAAGTGCGTGGAAACACAAGGCTTATTGGAGGGAGAGGAAGCTTACAGATGTGCAGTGTTATATACACTGTTGTAAGAGTTTACATTTTAATATTTTAATTCTCTGAGAGAAGGTGAGGAAAAATTAATTGTAAGATCAGCATCCTTGCCTCTATATACATATATTAACTGAAACCTTCACACAGAACAAAAGAACTTTAAAGGACAATATCTTGCTTTGCTCAGGAAGAGCATGGAATGCATTGAACCACATGCGGCATAAGCATGGCCCTTCAAGCTTGAAGAGAGGAAACGTGAACATCAAAAGCAGTGTGTTCCCTCCAGCAGTCAGAACCCACAGGGGTCCTCAGATTCTTTAAGCTCTAGGCTTGGGGTAAAGAAAAAGCTCTATCTTGTACCTTATACAATGAGGCACAAGGAAAGGACTGGAATGAGCATAGAAGCAGACACAGAGGACTGCTAATGAATTTGAGGACTTTTTGGAATGAAGAAGTTCAGTGCAGATCAGCTGAGTGAGGGAGAAAGTAAGGCTGAGGTCCAGTGTGTTCAGAGCTTTCTGGGTTTGGAGTCACTTGGTCTTGCTATGTGAAGATGTCAACGAAACACCTCTTATTCTACAGGGTACAATCTAGCACCCCAGACTATCACATAGGGCCAAATCCTAAGGTAGTAGAGTAGGCTCCTTATAGTACAAGTTTGGGAAACTATTTCCCCTCTCTTACACAATAACATGTTACCCGATTGCTTGATGTCAGCCATGTTGTAATTTAATTTTCTCCAAAATTAGCATGTTTCACTTCGTTTTCTTTACTTACTCTTTGGGAGACAGCCTGGTTAAAACCTTCCCACTCATGCAATTGCTAGTCAAAATATTTTAGGAGGAAACTCAAACATTCATTGTTTGCTTTATTAAAAATGAATTCAGGCAGATGGACAAGAATACAATGTGTGCTCTCTTCTTACTTGTTATCTGTCTCTATCTTTATCTGCACACCAGACCTTACATAATTTTACCCCCAAGGGTCATGGGGCTGCACACAGGAGTGCCCTTAGCTGCATTTCACAGGAATGAGGCTGAGGTTAAAATATCTTGCTAATGCTTATCCAGAGAAAAGAAATGGAGCAGAGGCAGACCTGAGGTTATTTGGGCAAGACCCGTGTTGCTCCCCAGGTACTGTGGGAGGGTAAGAATAAGGCTTCAGAGCTTCCTGGTGGAAAACAGTGAGAAAACATGTCTACTCTAAACCCTAACCAGCTCTCTGGGAACTTGGAGGTAAGACATCAGATGCTGTATTATTGCCTTTGTAGTTACTCTGTCCTCCATCTGTTTTTGATTCTCCTGCCTGTGGAATCCCTTGGGCCCTTTGCTTTAATTCAGTCATGCATTCATTTATACAAGGGATCAGTGAGCCCCCACTGTGTGCCAGGCTCTCTCCCACATAGTGCAGCAGGGCAGACAACATGTTCTCTGCCCTCGTGGAGATCCCAGTCTTGCAGGGATACAGACCATAAGAATCTCATGCAGCAGTGCAAATCCTATGATGAAGCAAGTGTAGGGCGTTATGGGAGCGGATAGAAGGGGCACCTGACACAGCCTAAATTATTAAGACACCTGGGTTTACGAGCACAGTTCCTATCCTAACTTTTACCAGGTTTTCTCCAGAGATAGTGTCAGGAAGGATGAAAAGCAGCTGTAAAAGAGACTATCACCCTCCATCCAGAGTTAGGTGAGCTGCTGAGCTGGTGTGGGCCACCTTGGGCTACACAGTCTCTATAGTGGGTCACACCCTGGAGTCTTGAAGCTCAGTATTTTGTAAGGAGGTAGATATTGAAAAGAAAAAAAAAATAGCCCTCATATTTTCCACTCTCTTCCACACATTCTGATCGTCTCCCCTAGAAGTGCCATTCTCCATGCTATCCTTCATTATCTGAGGATGGCTGGTGGTAGGTCAGCATTGTGTTCAACGGTTTCATAGACTTGATATTATTATCTTGACAGTTCTCTGAAGGAGTTATAATTTATCTATACTTATCCATAAACTAGGATCGGGAGCAGTTTATTAACTTACCCAAGATCTCACTGCCTCCAAATGACTTTAAGTTTGGGGGTGGTGTGGCATGATGAATGGTCTAATGGGTTAGGAGTAGGATGAAATCCTAAGGTAGAACAAGACACACTGGAAAGACTGTAGCCTAACATACATTATTTTTAAAAGCTTATGATGCATTGGGCTAGCATGGGTTGATGGTGGTGAGCAAGTGGTCTAACCTGGCACTTATGGCAAAATATCAGGATCCTAAGAGTATCGGGGTAATAGGTAAAAAGGTATAAAACATGGCTCCACTAAATCTGCTTCTGTTGGGGGCAAATGGACCCAGAATGTCTTCCATGTAGGTTGGAGGGATGGGGAGAACAGTAGACGCCAGGACCAGGAGACTTGTACAAATGTGCACAGCAGGTGTCCAGGCTCAGCCAATACTAGGCACAAATCAGGCTTGGGCACACTAGGAGTGTCTGGTTTGAAGACTGCCTGTCTTCTGGGTCCACAGTCAACCCATTCCTGGTCTACCTCCTAGTGGGAAGGAGTCTCTGAACAGACAACCAGCCCTGCCTAGGAATTAACTAGAACCAGTTAGATCTGAAACTCAAAACTGTTCTCTTGGCATTGGAACAGGTTGTGTAGTCCTTGAGTGCCAGTACATGAACCTCCGTGAGATAGATCCCAGAGCTTCTTTTCTTTTCAGAGCTTTTACCCAGTTGGGCACTGCCCTGTGTTCCTTTCTTCAAAATGAATTCCATGATCAAGACTCTCTCTCTAGGATTCTGAGAGAGGAGAGAATCAGTCCCTTTTCCTTTGCTAGAGTCATTACCTTAGGAGCCCTCTGTTGATTCCTCACTGTGGCTTGGAATGCATAGAGATATCTTTGTGCAACTGTATATTTTAAATTCTGACACATTTCCCAATAATCCTGTCCTAAATATTTAATTGGGATGGTTAGCAAATTCACTACCTCCCAGCTGTGGACCATTGCCTGTAAAAGACACACACTGGGGCTTTGGGCTTCTATCTCACAAGGTGTCAGAAAAACATAAAGATCAGAGCAAGATAATTGGAAGCAGACCCATTATTCTCACCCTCAAGCAAGTGAGCACTTCTGCCTGAACTCCCAGGCTCTGGTCCTCCATCCTGTATGTGGACACCAGAGAAGATTCCCAAACCTCCCTGAGGAACTTTTGAGACTCCCTTTTATGCAACTATCATAGTCTGAAGCAAAGAATACACTCTAAGACTACTTGGAATGTAAGCCTCTCTACAGTCAGCTAATGGTGATTTCAAATTCAAAGCTATTTTTCTTGTCTCAACTCCTCTCCATTCTCATTATTTTTCCTCTGCTGCTGTGACCCCCCAAAACTTGTTCATCCTTGAATGTGTCCTTCAGGTTTCCAGCCCTTTCATGGTTCATATTGTTCTCCCTGCTTGAAAGGTCGCACATGTTGCCATTTCCTGAAGTTTCCCTGCCTTCAGAGACCAGCTTTAACAGTAAAGTGTTCTTTTTTTTTTTTTTTTTTAATATATGAAATTTACTGTCAAATTGGTTTCCATACAACACCCAGTGCTCATCCCAAAAGGTGCCCTCCTCAATACCCATCACCCACCCTGCCCTCCCTCCCACCCCCATCAACCCTCAGTTTGTTCTCAGTTTTTAAGAGTCTCTTATGCTTTGGCTCTCTCCCACTCTAACCTCTTTTTTTTTTTCCTTCCCCTCCCCCATGGGTTTCTGTTACGTTTCTCAGGATCCACATAAGAGTGAAACCATATGGTATCTGTCTTTCTCTGTATGGCTTATTTCACTTAGCATCACACTCTCCAGTTCCATCCACGTTGCTACAAAGGGCCATATTTCATTCTTTCTCATTGCCACGTAGTACTCCATTGTGTATATAAACCACAATTTCTTTATCCATTCATCAGTTGATGGACATTTAGGCTCTTTCCATAATTTGGCTATTGTTGAGAGTGCCGCTATAAACATTGGGGTACAGGTGCCCCTATGCATCAGTACTCCTGTATCCCTTGGATAAATTCCTAGCAGTGCTATTGCTGGGTCATAGGGTAGGTCTATTTTTAATTTTCTGAGGAACCTCCACACTGCTTTCCAGAGCGGCTGCACCAATTTGCATTCCCACCAACAGTGCAAGAGGGTTCCTGTTTCTCCACATCCTCTCCAGCATCTATAGTCTCCTGATTTCTTCATTTTGGCCACTCTGACAGGCGTGAGGTGATATCTGAGTGTGGTTTTGATTTGTATTTCCCTGATAAGGAGCGACGTTGAACATCTTTTCATGTGCCTGTTGGCCATCCGGATGTCTTCTTTAGAGAAGTGTCTATTCATGTTTTCTGCCCATTTCTTCACTGGGTTATTTGTTTTTCGGGTGTGGAGTTTGATGAGCTCTTTATAGATTTTGGATACTAGCCCTTTGTCCGATGTGTCATTTGCAAATATCTTTTCCCATTCCGTTGGCTGCCTTTTAGTTTTGTTGGTTGTTTCCTTTGCTGTGCAGAAGCTTTTTATCTTCATAAGGTCCCAGTAATTCACTTTTGCTTTTAATTCCCTTGCCTTTGGGGATGTGCCGAGTAAGAGATTGCTACGGCTGAGGTCAGAGAGGTCTTTTCCTGCTTTCTCCTCTAAGGTTTTGATGGTTTCCTGTCTCACATTCAGGTCCTTTATCCATTTTGAGTTTATTTTTGTGAATGGTGTGAGAAAGTGGTCTAGTTTCAACCTTCTGCATGTTGCTGTCCAGTTCTCCCAGCACCATTTGTTAAAGAGACTGTCTTTTTTCCATTGGATGTTCTTTCCTGCTTTGTCAAAGATGAGTTGGCCATACGTTTGTGGGTCTAGTTCTGGGGTTTCTATTCTATTCCATTGGTCTATGTGTCTGTTTTTATGCCAATACCATGCTGACTTGATGATGACAGCTTTGTAGTAGAGGCTAAAGTCTGGGATTGTGATGCCTCCTGCTTTGGTCTTCTTCTTCAAAATTACTTTGGCTATTCGGGGCCTTTTGTGGTTCCATATGAATTTTAGGATTGCTTGTTCTAGTTTCGAGAAGAATGCTGGTGCAATTTTGATTGGGATTGCATTGAATGTGTAGATAGCTTTGGGTAGTATTGACATTTTGACAATATTTATTCTTCCAATCCATGAGCAGGGAATGTCTTTCCATTTCTTTATATCTTCTTCAATTACCTGCATAAGCTTTCTATAGTTTTCAGCATACAGATCTTTTACATCTTTGGTTAGATTTATTCCTAGGTATTTTATGCTTCTTGGTGCAATTGTGAATGGGATCAGTTTCTTCATTTGTCTTTCTGTTGCTTCATTGTTAGTGTATAAGAATGCAACTGATTTCCGCACATTGATTTTGTATCCTGCAACTTTGCTGAATTCATGTATCAGTTCTAGCAGACTTTTGGTGGAGTCTATCGGATTTTCCATGTATAATATCATGTCATCTGCAAAAAGCGAAAGCTTGACTTCGTCTTTGCCAATTTTGATGCCTTTGATTTCCTTTTGTTGTCTGATTGCTGATGCTAGAACTTCCAGCACTATGTTAAACAGCAGCGGTGACAGTGGGCATCCCTGTCGTGTTCCTGATCTCAGGGAAAAAGCTCTCAGTTTTTCCCCGTTGAGGATGATGTTAGCTGTGGGCTTTTCATAAATGGCCTTTATGATCTTTAAGTATGTTCCTTCTATCCCGACTTTCTCAAGGGTTTTTATTAAGAAAGGGTGCTGGATTTTGTCAAAGGCCTTTTCTGTATCGATTGACAGGATCATATGGTTCTTCTCTTTTTTTTTTTGTTAATGTGATGTATCACGTTGATCGATTTGCGAATGTTGAACCAGCCCTGCATCCCAGGAATGAATCCCACTTGATCATGGTGAATAATTCTTTTTATATGCTGTTGAATTCGATTTGCTAGTATCTTATTAAGAATTTTTGCATCCATATTCATCAGGGATATTGGCCTGTAGTTCTCTTTTTTTACTGGGTCTCTGTCTGGTTTAGGAATCAAAGTAATACTGGCTTCATAGAATGAGTCTGGAAGTTTTCCTTCCCTTTCTATTTCTTGGAATAGCTTGAGAAGGATAGGTATTATCTCTGCTTTAAATGTCTGGTAGAACTCCCCTGGGAAGCCATCTGGTCCTGGACTCTTATTTGTTGGGAGATTTTTGATAACCGATTCAATTTCTTCGCTGGTTATGGGTCTGTTCAAGCTTTCTATTTCCTCCTGATTGAGTTTTGGAAGAGTGTGGGTGTTTAGAAATTTGTCCATTTCTTCCAGGTTGTCCAATTTGCTGGCATATAATTTTTCATAGTATTCCCTGATAATTGTTTGTATCTCTGAGGGATTGGTTGTAATCATTCCATTTTCATTCATGATTTTATCTATTTGGGTCATCTCCCTTTTCTTTTTGAGAAGCCTGGCTAGAGGTTTGTCAATTTTGTTTATTTTTTCAAAAAACCAACTCTTGGTTTCGTTGATCTGCTCTACAGTTTTTTTAGATTCTATATTGTTTATTTCTGCTCTGATCTTTATTATTTCTCTTCTTCTGCTGGGTTTAGGCTGCCTTTGCTGTTCTGCTTCTATTTCCTTTAGGTGTGCTGTTAGATTTTGTATTTGGGATTTTTCTTGTTTCTTGAGATAGGCCTGGATTGCAATGTATTTTCCTCTCAGGACTGCCTTCACTGCATCCCAAAGCGTTTGGATTGTTGTATTTTCATTTTCGTTTGTTTCCATGTATATTTTAATTTCTTCTCTAATTGCCTGGTTGACCCACTCATTCGTTAGTAGGGTGTTCTTTAACCTCCATGCTTTTGGAGGTTTTCCAGACTTTTTCCTGTGGTTGATTTCAAGCTTCATAGCATTGTGGTCTGAAAGTATGCATGGTATAATTTCAATTCTTGTAAACTTATGAAGGGCTGTTTTGTGACCCAGTATATGATCTATCTTGGAGAATGTTCCATGTGCACTCGAAGAAAGTATATTCTGTTGCTTTTGGATGCAGAGTTCTAAATATATCTGTCAAGTCCATCTGATCCAATGTATCATTCAGGGCCCTTGTTTCTTTATTGACTGTGTGTCTAGATGATCTATCCATTTCTGTAAGTGGGGTGTTAAAGTCCCCTGCAATGACCACATTCTTATCAATAAGGTTGCTTATGTTTATGAGTAATTGTTTTATATATCTGGGGGCTCGGGTATTTGGCGTATAGACATTTATAATAGTTAGCTCTTCCTGGTGGATAGACGCTGTGATTATTATATAATGCCCTTCTTCATCTCTTGTTACAGCCTTTACTTTAAAGTCTAGTTTGTCTGATATAAGTATGGCTACTCCAGCTTTCTTTTGGCTTCCAGGAGCATGATAAATAGTTCTCCATCCCCTCACTCTCAATCTAAAGGTGTCCTCAGATCTAAAATGAGTCTCTTGTAGACAGCAAATAGATGGGTCTTGTTTTTTTATCCATTCTGATACCCTATGTCTTTTAGTTGGCGCATTTAATCCATTTACATTCAGTGTTATTATAGAAAGATATGGGTTTAGAGTCATTGTGATGTCTGTATGTTTTATGCTTGTAGTCATGTCTCTGGTACTTTGTCTCACAGGATCCCCCTTAGGATATCTTGTAGGGCTGGTTTCGTGGTGACAAATTCCTTCAGTTTTTGTTTGTTTGGGAAGACCTTTATCTCTCCTTCTATTCTAAATGACAGACTTGCTGGATAAAGGATTCTCGGCTGCATATTTTTTCTGTTTAGCACACTGTAGATATCGTGCCAAGCCTTTCTGGCCTGCCAAGTTTCAAAGGAGAGATCAGTCACGAGTCTTATAGGTCTCCCTTTATAAGTGAGGGCACGTTTATCCCTTGCTGCTTTCAGAATTTTCTCTTTATCCTTGTATTTTGCCAGTTTCACTATGATATGTCGTGCAGAAGATCGATTCAAGTTACGTCTGAAGGGAGTTCTCTGTGCCTCTTGGATTTCAATGCCTTTTTCCTTCCCCAGTTCAGGGAAGTTCTCAGCTATAATTTGTTCAAGTACCCCTTCAGCACCTTTCCCTCTCTCTTCCTCCTCTGGGATACCAATTATGCGTATATTATTTTTTTTTAGTGTATCACTTAGTTCTCTAATTTTCCCCTCATACTCCTGGATTTTTTTATCTCTCTTTCTTTCAGCTTCCTCTTTCTCCATAACTTTATCTTCTAGTTCACCTATTCTCTCCTCTGCCTCTTCAAGCCGAGCCATCGTGGATTCCATTTTGTTTTGCATTTCGTTTAAAGCGTTTTTCAACTCCTCGTGACTGTTCCTTAGTCCCTCGATCTTTGTGGCAAGAGATTCTCTGCTGTCCTGTATACTGTTTTCAAGCCCAGCGATTAATTTTATGACTATTATTCTAAATTCACTTTCTGTTATATTATTTAAATCCTTTTTGATCAGTTCATTAGCTGTTGTTATTTCCTGGAGATTCTTCTGAGGGGAATTCTTCCGTGTGGTCATTTTGGAGAGTCCCTTGCGTGGTGAGGACCTGCAGTGCACTTCCCCTGTGCTGTGGTGTATAACTGGAGTTAGTGGGCGGGGCCGCAGTCCGACCCGATGTCTGCCCCCAGCCCACTGCTGGGGCCACAGTCAGACTGGTGTGTGCCTTCTCTTCCCCTCTCCTAGGGGCGGGATTCACTGTGGGGTGGCGTGTCCCGTCTGGGCTACTTGCACACTGCCAGGCTTGTGTTGCTGGGGATCTGGCGTATTAGCTGGGGTGGGTAGGCAAGGTGCACGGGGGGTGGAGGGGCAGGCTTAGCTCACTTCTCCTTAGGTGATCCACTCCAGGAGGAGCCCTGTGGCAGCGGGAGGGAGTCAGATCCGCTGCCGGAGGTTTGGCTCCGCAGAAGCACAGAGTTGGGTGTTTGCGCGGAGCGAGCGAGTTCCCTGGCAGGAACTGGTTCCCTTTGGGATTTTGGCTGGGGGATGGGCGGGGGAGATGGCGCTGGCGCCTTTGTTCCCCGCCAAGCTGAGCTCTGCCGTCAGGGGGCTCAGCAGCTCTCCCTCCCTTTGTCCTCCAGCCTTCCCGCTTTCCGCGCAGAGCTGTTAACTTATGACCTCCCAGACGCTAAGTCGTGTTTGCTGTCGGAACACAGTCTGTCCGGCCCCTCAGCTTTTGCCAGCCAGACTCGGGGGCTCTGCTTGGCCTGCGAGCCGCCCCTCCGCCCCGGCTCCCTCCCGCCAGTCCGTGGAGCGCGCACCGCCTCGCCGCCCTTCCTACCCTCTTCCGTGGGCCTCTAGTCTGCGCTTGACTCCGGAGACTCCCTTCTGCTAATCCTCTGGCGGTTTTCTGGGTTCTTTAGGCAGGTGTAGGTGGAATCTAAGTGATCGGCAGGACGCGTTGTGAGCCCCGCGTCCTCCTACACCGCCATCTTCCGGAACCTCTCCAGTAAAGTGTTCTTTTATGCTTCCCAGGAGAATATACATTTCATGCTCATAAATCTTTGCAGTAGTCTTTATTATACCCCTTCTCATGGTTTGCTTTTTACTCTAGCAGTAGGAATAGATAGGGAGCTGCTGGAGGGCAGGGACAATACTTAATTTTGTATCCTGCCCTGTGCAAACACGGGGTCAGCCCTGAAAATAATGGTTCAGTTCATGTCTTAGAGTAGTAATGGTAACCAGTTGACAGGCCCTTCTCAAACAGCTTCCTGTACTGAAGTGGAGGGGGTGGTGAGAAAGATGATGGACTTTGGATTCGGATGGGCAAAATGCTGGTGCAATCACTTACTGGTTTCATGTTTTACTTACTCTCAGAATCCTCAATTTCTTCCTGTGTAAAGCAGGATTATAGATCTGTGGTGAGAGAGATGCTAGAATCTAGATGTCTGAATACTTGATCACTGTCCTGATGCTGCCCCCATCATGGGGGCAGAATGTATGTATAGGGAAATGCCAGAGACAACAGTCTTGATGTCCAGCTGAACCTCTAATTCCCAATGCCCCATGCTCCTACTTTCATGACCTGATTGTCCCTCATGTGGATAAACCAGAGTAGCTGTTGTCTCAGTCCAAGAATCGACATTTGAAGGCATACTTCAGAGGCTTGCTGCATAGACACGCTTTCTCTGAAGATCCTTCCTTGCTCCTCCTTGGCCATACCAAAGCAATGGCTGAAAATATTCATGAATCTTATCTTACTCACCAGATGCAGAAGATAAGACCTTCCCCTTACAAAAACAGGAGGATTTTCTGCAGCCTGGTTCTGGTTTGGGTCATTTCGCTTTTCTCACAAAAGTAGGAAAATTGGACCAGCCTGTTTGACTAACTTACTCCTGAGCATGCCTTCTACCACTTTCAAATTGGTAGTGAGGTAGTGGGCATGTATGTGTTTCGGGGACATCTCCTCTTTACAAAGCATTTATTTGAACAATAACTTAGATTAGGCAGATGTAGAATGGGAAAAAAAGAATAATCTGATGTTGGTGTCAGGTTTTGCCTCAGACCAGCTGTAATGCACTGGGAAGTTTTCTTAATGCCTTGGAGCTTCAATTGTACATTAGAGGTGATCATATCTACCACCTAGGTCTGTTATGAGCATTAAGTAAGGTAACATGTATGGAGATCAAATCATAGTAATTAGCATGAAATAGTTGTTTGATACACACTGGCACCTTTCTTTTCTCCCTTGAAAGTTAACCCAATCATGCACTTCCCCATTTGGCTATGAGTTCAGTTTCATGTGAAGGAATCCTAGGAACTCAAAACCACAGGCTTAGGCAAATTTTATTATCTCATCACTTTTGTTTTGAATTTTTTTCAATTTTATTTTAAATAAACTCTATGCCACATGTGGGGCTTGAATTCATGACCCTGAGATCAGGAGTTGCACGCTCTACCGACTGAGCCAGCCAGGTGCCCCTCATCACTTTCTGTAACCAAAAGGGAAAGGACAATTAAAGGCTAATTCCAAACTTTCTGCAGAAGTGAATTTTTGATAATCCCACAGTGCTCATGGAGCCTTTCTAGCCTACTTACCTGTCTATTTGACAAGGTCAAGGCTCTCAGATAAATGTAGTAGTACCTGTTCCATGTTCCTCAGATCATAGAGGCTGATATTTGCCCCATGGAAAGTCATGGACATTGTCTACTTAGCAGGAATGTTTCTGTGATTTTTTTTTGGTTAAAATGGAGTCATTGTCATTGTCATGACCTACTGTCCTTGCTACCAGAGGACTCAACACACTGTTGCTTGGGGTCATGGAACAATGATAATGACCTGCTCCCTGTTGCTCTTTTCCAGACTCATCCTAGTCATTGCTCGTGGAGCAAGGCGTGTTCTCTTTCCCTGGTAGATGGGCTTGAAGCAGGGTTCAGGGAACCACTCAGGCCAGGGAGACCACCTCTCCTTACTTCCAGGAGTGCATATTAGGTACCCACAGTTTTTCTCAAAATGCTCTTGGGAAACAGGAATGATGCAATGAAGCAAGAAGATTTTTCACCAGCCCCAGGGAACAAATCTAAAGTTCTTCCTAGCCCATGACCTAAGGGGTTGGACATGATAGGTAAAACACTTGGACCCTTTTCCTTTTAAAAGAACCAGTGTCATACAGTTATCACAAGCAGAGTTTTGGGGTCAAGCCATCATAGCTATGAGTTGAAGTTTGCACAGATGTGTGGCCATGGCTAAGCTTCCAAACTATTCTGTATTCTACTTGCCTCCTATGTAATGGGCTTAAAAATACTACTAATTCAATTATAAAAATTTATAACTAATTCAGTTATAAAAATTAAGTAAGACAGTGCATGTAAAATGCAAATGGAGGGTTTAATACTACTCAATACATTCCGCAAACTACTTTGGAGTGAGAACCTCCATGTCACATTGTAAATTCCAGAGTTTAGAAATTACTGAATGAAAGCAACCCAAATGAGTTTGGACTGGGTTGACTTATCAAACAACAACAACAACAACAACAACAACAACAAGAAACCAAATGAGTAATAGTTTTCCTGGGGCAAATATTAAGCAGGGAGAAAATGGATGAATTTTCTCATTCCATTTAAGCTATAAAAACGCTTTATGTATAGTTCTCAATTTTCTATCTCAAAGGAGATATTGGACCAGTCAGAGCCAGGAGTTGATTGAATTTGCTGATCTGATTCCCAGGCCTGCATTTCCTTATTGGTCCATTTGTATTTGCTGTCGCTATGATCTTCCTCACCACGTTGGAGGATAAACTGGCCAAAACAGGGGACCAGTTCACTTGCCCCCAGACAAAGGCAATGCTTCCCCTCAGTGGAGCCACTTAAGCAGTATACTGGCCTCAACAAATCTATGTACCATGATGGCCCCTTTCCCTTCCCTCTGGCCATGGAATATTTCTGCCACCTTGCATTATGTCCTCTAGGTGCGGAAAACCATTGGTCATTGTCAGTTACATCCTGCCCAGGCATATGTGTGTGTATGCATGTTTGTCTCCACAGACAAAACCACATGAATACACAAGAAAATGCATAGACAGACATCCACACAAACATACATAGACCAAGTCAGAAACACCCTGATAAACATAACTATACACAGAGAGGCCACATTTAATCAGTATGAAAGACATTCCTTACAAACACACTCACCCATATACCTGCTGTCACACATATGTGCACACAAGCATCAGATCCACATACTTTAATCAAGTGACTGGTCTGTGAGCATATGGAGTTTACAGAGTACAGTTCTTCTTGTTCTAATCACATTCTTTTTATGAAGAGCTTTCTATAGATCCCTAGATCAGCAGGACAATTTCATATCCTATTACAATCTGCCAAGAAGAAATAGATAAATCTATTAGCCTGCTCTTTGCTTGTTTCATCATTGTGACAGTCTCTCATGGGTCTACATCCATCAGGCTCCCATACCACCTGACAGCCAAGTCTCCACCACCAAGCTGCAGGTTAATAGCTCTTTAATCTCTATTTAATTGCTCATTAATAATTCCGATACTGCTTTCTTCTGTTAATTGATTAAAAAATGGTTTCAGTAGAAGTGAATAATGAAATTTGGTAGCAACCAACTATAGAATGAGTTTTCTTGTCATCAAGATAATCAAGAAGAAATAGTGATCCAAACGCTCCTTGCTTCATTTGCAGATTTTTTAGAATGTTAGAGCTGGCAGGGCCTTTGGAATTCAACTACATCAGCGTTTCTCAAACTGATTCACAAGTGATTAAACAGTTTTCTAGGGAAAAAACAATATTCTGTGATTAAATAAATCTGGCAGACATGGCATACAAATCTCTCTCACAATTTGGCATTTTAAATCAATGTTAGCATATTAAAAGCTCTGACATCCCAGCCTGAGAAACCTATTTACATTGTTCAGTTGATCTTCACCTAAACTTATTTGATAGTAAAAATCACATTTCTATTGAATACCATTTCAGTTATCTATTGCTGCATGATGAGTCCCTCCAAAATTTAGTGGCTTAAAACAATTATGGGTTATTTTTTACAATTCTGTGGATTTCCATATTGGCAGGCACAGGGTGGCCCGGCAGTTGGTGCTATCTGGGGTGCCTCACTCTCTTCAATGTGTTTTTTGTCCCCCTAAAGGCTTTCTTACAAGGTGGGCTCAGGCAATGTTTCACTAGAACTAAGGCTTCTAAAGGCCTAGACTTGAAAGACAAACAACATCACATCTGTTGTAGAATATTAAACAAAGAAACTCACAAGGCTGGGCAATATTCAAGCAGCATATAAATTAATGCCCACTCTTGATGGGAGTACAGACACTTGCATTGCAAAAGGGCACATGGAATGGGAGAAGCAATTGTTGTGGCCATCTTTGAGTGTAATCTACCACAAGCCACTGAACAGTTTTCGGAAGACTGTGTATGAAATGCTAATAATGTAGAACAAACTCCACATTACCTAGATTAAGACACCAAGGCATATATGTGGAATGAGTTCTCCCAGGGCGCGCATCTGATAATCACAGAAATGAGATTAGAATTTAGACTTCAGACATCAAGTCCTTTGTCTTCACCATGGTGATTCTAAAGATTCTGAGCTGACCATCATGGCTTGAATGATACTCCAATGCTTAACCCCTGGATTTGGAGAGTCCTAGACCCTGATTCTGGTCTTCTAAGCAAGTCCGTCTAAGCTTGTCAGATCATGAATAACTCAGTAAACCAGAGACTCAGCTTCCTGTGCCTTTATTCTGTGAAGGATGGGCTCTGGAAGTAGCCAGAATTAGACATTCTAAATGGCATGAGCTAGATGAGCTATGTCTCAAAACTTCTTCTGACATAAAATAGCCTGTTTTGGGGTTGCTTTCCAAAATTTTTAACCATATTGTCTGGAAATCCATTGAGTCCTGTACCTTTATGACCCAGAGTTAGATCTTCACCTAATCCTGCATGTCTCTTAAACCACAATTCAGCTCAACACTTTGACATCTCATAAATGAATTCATGTAATGCTCTTCTTACTTGGCAACTTATCCCAAACATGTCTTCCATGGTATTACAATGCTTGCAAGAAAATCCTGAAATAGTTCTTCCATGGATTCTTGCTGAACTGGTCAAGATCAGCATGAAAACTACCTGTTTTTAGGTCTGCAAATTCAGCTCAAGTCTTCTTTACTTATTTATCAGTATGGGCCCGCATTTTGCATACTCTGCAAGATTTTATTGAGTGTACTGACAATATATTTGTTACTTGGATATATTCTACCTAAGTTCAGCCTATTTATCTGTCATCTATCTATCATCTATCTACATACCTATCTATCATCTATCTATTATCTATCTATCTATCTATCTATCTATCATCTATCTTCCTCTTGTATTCATATGTAACAAGTTAACATTTCCTCTATTTTATTGTTATAATGCCAGTACTGTAACTCTTGGACTTTAACCTATCAGGTGGAAGGGGCCACATCAGAAATGCTTCTTGTAAATGTCCAAAGTCAAAGCTGCTGCCTCAGTGCTGGAAGAATACTTGGTGGTGATGACTTGATCAATATCTTCAGGACACTGGCCCCTGGCAACATTGCTTAAACATTTTGTATTAACTTGGCTTTAAGTGTTCCAGCTTTTTTTGCTCAGTAGAGCTAATCAAAGAGAAACATTCAAATGAAAGCTAAAAAATTGTAGAGAAAAGTTATTCAGTACACTTCACAAACAATACATGAGACTGCAGCTTCATCTTCCTTTTCTAACACATTTATTATGATCAGAACACAACCTTTCTCTGGATGTCATTTTCAGCTGATGTGTCACAGCATGAAAGAGTCTGAAAATTGCATCTCTTCCCATTCTTAGCTTGTTACAGGGCAGGAGGAACAGAAGAGTGAGGGATCTTGTGGCTGTGATTTATACATGAAGAGTAGGGGTGGTTTTAAGTCCCTAGGACAACACTTAACTCTAAGATTACCTGGAAACTAAACAGGAGAAGGAAAAAAAAATGACAGGTTACATTATAAACACAGCCAGTATCAAATAAATTCTGAAAGATTTCTCCGGAAATGCTGCTGAAATTCAACTCAAACCTTTATTTATTTATCTGTTTGATTTTTCACTGAAGCTGTGGCTAGAAGAAGCAGAAAGACAAATAGCCCACATGGTATCTGTATTCGAGAACTACAGAGAACCAGGCAACCTAATGAAGTTCATATGTCCAGGAGAAAATCCCCTTTGAGCCACTTCAGATCTTAGGAGATGCCCATCTTTCTAGGCCTTGACATTAAAGTCCTCTGAGTGTGAAACTCGATCTAGTTGTCAGGATAGAGCAGCAAATGACATTTTGGAGAGTGGCCTAATCTGACGAACAATTAAGTCACATTCCTCTGATATTTGCCTTTCCAAATATTGTCTATGTTCAAGTCAAAATCAACAGTCAAAATGTGAAAATGTATTGGTTTAGAAATGAAATGATCTCTAACATGAATTCATACAATCTCTCTGTTCACTGAATCACTTTTCTAGAATTCCCCTTATGTCACCTGAAACCTCTTTTCCCTCTAAACCACCTAGAGTTCTCCCACTCTACTTCCTACCTGGCTTTCCATTTATTGACTAACCAGAATTATTCATGCATTTGGTGCTATTTTTGCTTCAGGGTTACCCAAGTTAATATGTATGCAATTGTGACTTACTTGTAGTTCTTTGGAGTTTGATAAGTCAGAGGCAAATGCAGAAGCAAAGAGGTGAGGGGATTTCTAAGGAGACAAAAAGTTTACTGCAACTTCAAAGTAAGGAGACTTTCATTTCACTGGGGAATGGAACCGGTTCCTATGAAAATATCAAGTTTGCTGGAATCAGATTCATGAAGGAACTAAGATTAAAACGCCTCAAATTGTACTTTTAAAGAAGTGAAACATCAAGAGGAGAGATGTGTGCATTACTGGTGAAGAGGGGTTGTTCAAAGGTGTGTGTGAGGGAGCAGGTGGGAAGACTATCACAGCCTAGGTTTAAATTCCAATGACAAGATACACTTAGCCAACACATCAGAAGGCAACCCAGGAAGGAGGCTGGACAGTTAGAACTTGGGGTCAATAATCATTGATCCAAATATAAGTGTATAAACCCACACACATATATGTCTACACACACACACACACACACACACACACACATAATAGAGTAATATTAGTAATACTAGAATTATCTAGAATATCACTAAAAGGAATTGAACAAAATATATACTCAAACACACTAAAGACCAATCAAAATAGAATTCCAAAAATGTTCAAGTGACCACAGAAGAAAACAGAAATGAAAAGCAGAGAGATAACAAATAAAACAAACAAAAAATTAAAATAAAATAAAAGGGTAGACGTAAGTCCTAAGAAATCAATAATTACATTAACTGCAAATTATGTGAATACCCAATTAAAACATAATTTTGCACAGTGGATTAAAAACATGAATCAACTATATGCTATCTACAAAGAAACTCACTTCAAATACAGCGATATAGGCAGGTTGAAAATCGGAGGATAGAAAAAGATATATCATACAAGCATAAATCAAAAGAAAGCAGGAGTGGCTATACTGTATCAGTAAAGCAGAGTTCAAAGCAAAGAAAATCACTAGAGACAGTGAAAGGCATTATAAAATGATGTACCCTCTTCCTTTCTAACCAGGGCCCAGCAGAGTGGTTCCCACAAAGAAATGTGGTAAGAAGAAGGGCCCTTCTGCCATCAATGAAGTAGTGACCAGAGAATCCACCATCAATATTCCCAAGCACATCCATGAAGTGAGTTTCAAGAAGTGTGCCCCTTAGGCACAAAGAGATCTGGAAACTTGCCATGAAGGAGATGGGAACTCCAGATGTGTGCATTCACACCAGGCTCAACAAAACTATCTGAGCCAGAGAAATAAAGAATATTCCATACCATATCAGTGTGCAGTTGTCCAGAAAACGTAGCAAGTATGAAGATTCATCAAACAAGCTCTATACATTAGTTACCTGTGTACCTGTCACCACTCTCAAAAATCTACAGTTAATGTGGATAAGAACAAATCAGTGTTGCCAGTGGCAGTCTTTTGGCTAAGGCTTTGTCCTTTGTGGGGTTTCATTCCTGACTAGATAATAATTAGCTTATTCTTTGGTCCTCATGTACCATAGAGTACATGGTCCTTTGGAGATGGTCCTTTGGTCCTTTGGAGATGAACATAAAATGGAGGTTAAAAATGATAATTTCTTTCATAAACACTGTTTCCTTGTCAATATCATGGCCACGAAGAACATCATACTGCCATGATAAGGTCATGGAATCAAGGAGGCTGAGAACCCATGTCATTACTGGGTCTCAGGAAAGACTGGCACACCGGTATATGCTGTTTAGGTCACTGTAAGCCTGGAGAAGTGGAAGGAAGCTGACAGAACTGGGAGGGGGGTAGTTAGTGGGAGGTTTGGAGGGGTGAAGGTTGAGTGTGCAGTGCTGAACCATGGGAAGAAGTTAATAATTGTAAACCATGAGCAAGCAGGAGCTCTGCAAATTCAGGCCATTTCTCAGTAGATTTTTTGAAAAACAAGTGAAATCTTGTCAGGAAAACAAGTGTGTGCATATTGGAAGTACAGAGCAGGGTGGCAGGAATATTGGACAGAACAAGATAATATGTAAGTAATTCTACCTTGGCTTCACTCGCCCTCACAAATCAAAATGGACCCAGCTAGCCAAACCAGCTGTGATGGCTCAGTGAGTGCCTGTTACCAAAAACACTGCTTACATATCCTGCCCTACACGGAGTGTTCCAAAGCAATCTGAATTCTCTCCGTTTTAAATTCTAATTATCCCCTGGAGAGAAATGATGATCAGTCCTCCCCTTTGCAAAAGTGGGATGCTGAGGTGAGACATAGGTAGATAATATTAGTAGAATTTTTTAAAGTTTATTTATTTACTGAGAGAGAAAGGGAGAGAGAGAGAGTGCAGGAGAGGGACAGAGAAAGAGGGAGAGAGAGGATCCCAAGCAGGCTATGTGCTGCTGCTCAAGTTCAGCTCGAACTCACAGACCATGAGATCATGACCTGAGCTGAAATCAAAGTTTAGATGCTTAACCAACCAGGTGCCCCAGTAGAAAATTTTAAGGGGAAAGTTAAAATACCATCACTTCCAACTCTTATTCTTTTTTTTTTTAAACTGAGTTATAGCTGTCATATAACATTGTAATAATTTTAAGTGTGAAACAGTAATTTGGTCTATGTATATATTGCGAAATGATTACTTCAGTAAGTTTAGTTTGCATCCATCACCACACATAGTTACAAACATTTTTTTTTCTTATGAGAACTTTAACGATCTACTCTCTTAGCAACTTTCCAATACACAATAAAGTGTTGTCAACTATAGTCACCACCTTGGACATTACATCACTAGGAATTATTTATCTGATAACGACAAGTTTGTACATTTGACCACCTTTGCCTCATTTTGCCCTTCATTCTTCATTTTATTTCATCCTTCATTTATCCTTAATTCCTAAGAGAGTTATAACATGATCTCAGGAACAAGATGAAGTTCTTGAGCTCACAGAGGGGCTTTGGTGGAAGATGGCTGGGGGAACTGGGCTGGAGAGACTCCACTATTCCTCTCTTAATTTTTAGATCTACTCATTCTGAAAATATTTTTCTATTTACTCTTTATCAAGGATATTCTTGTATCCCTAAGAAACGGGTCTGGGAATGACTCCTTCTCAAAAGGAACCCACAACCAACATTGAGAAATGACCAGAATGGGGCTCAGGGAAAAGGGAACATTAAGCAAGCTCCTTGGACAGTTTTTGGCCAGGCCATGAATTAGAGGGATAATGAAGGTCATATAGATCTAGAAGCATGATGGGAGAGCAAACTGGAGACTTGGGAACAGAGCTCTAGTCAATGGCTACAGGGGGCATTACACGGTGGTATGTATTCTTGGTATTTACCAAAGGTAGATTACCTCATATAGCCATTTGAGGATTGAGGAATTAGAGTCCTAGGCATCCCACTTCTACCTTGAGTCTCAACTAATGGGGTCTATGAAGGAATTTGGGGCTACCTGTATGAAGTATACGAGGTAAGCACTGTGGTGATTTTATCCGATGTTCCTTCAACTTTCATATAAATGGAGTCTGAGGTCTCAAAGCAGCAGTATTAACATATGGAGGCTAATGCAGAGAGGGGGAATGTTACTTCAGTGAAGCGTCAACATATTCAAATATTCTCAGAGACTGTAAATAGAGAGAAACTGACGGGATGGTCAAAGAGACTTCTATTGTTGATAGTGCCTTCTTCTGGAGGCTATTCTTTAGGCACATTTCCTGATGTCTCAATATCAACTGAGTATAACACTTAAAATTACTCCCTAGAGAACTGGGTAATCTCATTACTCTAACTAGTGTCCAGTTGACTTTTGTGTTTGGTTCATGAGTGTAGAAGTGTGGAGATGACACTGGTTTGTTGGCTGAATGCTGTGAGGACCTGCCTTTCTCCTAGAGAGGATAGATGTGTGTGTACTTAGGAAAATGTTCTCCTCTTAAGAGTCCATCCTTTCTCTTTCTCTCTCTCTCTCTCTCTCTCTCTCTTTCTGTCTCTCTCCCTCTCTCCCTCTCCCTCTCCTTCTCCCTCTCCACCCCCCCACCATATATGTTTTTCTAAATGTCTCCAATTATGATGCCATTCTCCATGAATTTCTATCAATAAGTTAAGACTTTTTATTATGTAGACTATACTATATAATAGTTACATAGATATATTATGAAATAAATGACTATTATGTAGATTAGAAGATTAGAAACCAGGGACATCACAAAGTTAAGCAATTTTTATTAGGTTGCATGGCTCAATTGCTTTCAAGTGGAAACATGGAGCAGATCCCAGACCTTCTGGCTCCAAAGGATTGTGTCTAAGAGACATGACAATTCTATTTGCACAGTGTCTGGCACATTGTAGGTGTTCACAATATATTGTTGCGGAAATGAATAAATGTCTAGAAGTCTTTGGGTCATGACCTGATTACCTCATTCCTTTTTTCTTTGTTTTGATCTGCTGTGTCAGCCTAGACAGCTACTCAATTTTTCTCATGACAAAGTCTCTCAGTCACCTTTTGCCCCCTTGGGGACTTTCTATAGTTTCTCCATCAAGCTCTTTACTAGCCCTGCCAAGAAGCAAATGTTTTTATTGGAACAGCATGAAATGTGACATTACTCATAGATTCTGTCAGAAAATTAGTGGTAGTGAAAACTAGCTCAACACAGCTGGGTAAGATTATACCTCCTCCCTGGAAGCAGAAAGCTGAGGGACTGTGGGGAGTCATAATGGTCTAATGATGGCTAATGGTGAGGAAATGATGGACCTGAGGCCCATAAATCAATCTGAACACAGGGATGGCTAATGAAACTCTCAGGAGATGCTTGAGCTCATCTGAGCATTGTTCACATGTATTTGTTTCTTATTTTACCATTTTTTTGTTGTGTAAGGGGCCAGAATGAAAATTTTTATGTAGAAAGTCTCAGAAAGCTAAGATATTTGCAGGTTGTCAAACAGGTGGGGAAATATGAGGCTTGTCCTCAGGTTCCAGAGTGCCAAGCCCCATGATTCTTTTAGGACCTAGAATTTATTCCTTCTTTTACATATTTGCCCAAATCAGGGAAGTCTCCAGTTCTTAGCCTTGGTGTAATTTTTCTTTGTGTGCAATAAGCAGTGAGATGGCCTTATGAGAGAAAGAGATTAGAGTTTAGTTCAGAGCTTATACGATTGCTTTTACATTCTTCAATCCAATCAGTATTACTACCATTTCTGATAACCCAACATCAGTTTCAGTTTTCCCAATACTTGCAAGGTTCCTCTGTTTCAAATATTTGTCTTTTAGGAAGAGTCAAAATAGAAAGTTTGACTATAAGCATAGAAAGCTTCAACAGTGGGATTTTTCCAACTCCTTTAATAGTTTTCTCTGGAGCAGAAATGATTGGCAGCAATAATGTGAAATCAAAACTCCAAGATTCACTTGAGGCAGATTCAAGGTGCATCTCCTTCTTTCTGTTCTTTCATAGAAATATTAAACAAGATGTTGGCACACCTTTAAGCAGACATTTATAATGTGAATTTTGCAAGCATGACATATTATGTTTGTAGAAATAATATCAGACATCTTCTGGAAAAAAAAGAAACATACATATCTTGAGGTGATTTACTTGAGAAGATAGTTAACAGACATAACATGATTTCTATTTTTTCCAAAGCTGAATTTTGTCCTTTTTTATTGGAAAGATATGATGAGAGTCAGAGGTTTTAGAACTGACGGGCATTTGCCCATTTGCCCAAGGGATCTCTAGAAGATACCCACATATGGAATTATGACAATTACCTTTTTATGATAGAAGGTGATGGCAATGCACATGTGAGAGACTCCACTAAAGCCTTCCTTGTGATCGCTGCAGTGAAGAAGACTTTTCTGAGGTGTGGCTTTCTGTGTTCCTAGAGGAAAGTGCCAAACAGACAGAGACTGGAATGAGAAATGGTAACTTCCTAGGATAATTACATGAATATCCCATGCGCTAGAGTAATTTATTGGTTTTCAGGAAGAGGCGTATTTCACATGATTTCTCTGTCCTCAGCACACCAAAAACACTGGGTCTCTGTGATAATTTACTTCATGGGAGTGTGGAAATAAGTTGTGGCCATGGATGTTAAGCCTAGAGGGAGAACAGGGTTGTGACCAAGAGAAAAGGGCCATGGCTTACCCTAGAAACTAAAGCAGAGAAGAAGAGCAAAACTATCAGAAAGGAAAATAAGGCAGCAGTTTCTACAAAATCCCACTCTCCCAGCAATACTAATTAGGGGGACTGTCCCTGCTGTTTCTAGTGATACTTGCTCCAGATATGGCCTTTTCATTTTTGCCAGCCCTGACTTCTGTACTTCAACTCAGAATCATTCTTTTCTGTCAACTGATTTTGTCTTGACCTCTTTTCATGCCCAATCACTTAGCCTAAACTCTACCAGGAATACCCTAGCAGTCTGAGTGACCATGCATTTTCCTTTAAGCTAGATAAAGCAATGGCTTCCTATAGTCCCAAACTTTTCTCTGTTTTCTGTCATTATTTACAAATGCACCCTGTTATTACCAGAGATAAAAGTAGAAGAAAATTCAAAGAGAATGTAGCTGAGATTTTCACTTTTGGGCTCTAACTTTTGGCTGCACATTTTTCCAGGAAGAGAGCCTCTAATCATGCTATTCTGAAAACATGCTGCAAAGGGTTTTACTCAGACCTGGGCAGAGGACTTCCAAGGGAAAATGATTTCCAGGGTGGTGAGGGCTAAAATTAGTGATTTCCTGTCTCCTTCTCCAATCATTGTCTACTTGAAATGTTCAATGGATATTTGGCCTCCTTGCTTGTCATTCACTCATTGTGGAGGGGTGGGGTGGGTCGGAGTTAGCAAAAATGTTGTGATCTGCACCATGACACAAAGGAAGGTGCTGGTTACTTAAGATATTTGAATATAACTTATGTGTAGAATGATTGGCCTACTATCTTGAGACTGAAAATGGGGAGGGGATCTCAGCGGAGCTTCCTGGATCTAATGATGCATCTACCCTCACAGAGGGGTGGGGTTTTACTAGAAGAGACTGTTGCCCAAGGCTTTCTCTGAAATTTGGATGAAATAAAAAAGTGAGAGCTGAATAAGGAAATTTTCCAAATAAAAAGGTCTTAAGTTAGGTGAACAAGAGTTTCTGTTTATTTACCAATTGTTCAAATGACCAGATAGAAGGTGTCAAGAATAATAAACGTTCCCTCTTCTTTCCATTGATAAACAAACACTTCCTTTGTTTTATTTATTTAGAAATAAATAACTACCTAATATTTCTATAAAATTGAAGTTGTCATGTTCTAACAAATGCCAGGATCATAAGCCAAGTATAGCAGAACCTTTTATCCTGCTCTAGAGTCCTACTCCTGGGTGACCTGGGCCATGTTCTGAGAAATGTCTGGCAAACTTAACTAATCACTGGAGGTCATAAATAAAGACATTGCCACTTGCTAAGACACGTAGCTCCTTCCTGGAGTAGCTGGAAATTGGTGATAACAAACCACAATAACTCTGAGCTTAAAAATGGATTTGAATTTTGTTATTATACATTTTGCAATTTTGGCAGTTTTAAAGGTAAAAATGTGTCAAAGGGTAATATATCTCAAGGACAGTCAGTGTTAAATCAATATTAATTAAATAAGCTTATTCTTATTTAACAAAGCACTGAAGTGTGGAGGAAGGGATCTACTGTGACTATTTTCTTTAATTTTCCCTTGCCATCTGTCAGGTAAGGTAAGACCTCCAAATCCCATACATCAGCATTTTTAAAATATAGCCAATTTTCAGCTCAAGTTGCTTACCTAATGATGTATTTACTATGTCTCACTTATGATTTACCAGAAATAAAGCTGTATTATGAAGCAGAAAGGAAATAAGAGGAGTATCTATAAAGACAGTAGAAGTTTTGAAGTGAGAAAAAAATTGGAGTTATTTCCTTTAATCAATTTAGAAATCCCAAAGGTTGTGACAGCACATAGGATTGAAATAACAAGTACTATCTTTGCTGTGAAACATATAGAAGGATCATTCATGGGCTGACTGCATGATGGAAATTCAGTCAAATAGTCTTTGTTTATCCATTTCATGTGTGTAAGGACTGACGTCCCTACTCCTAAATTAGCAACATAAAAGCTCATAAGGGAAAAAAAATGTTTCTGTGGACGGTAAAAGACCATTCTGTCAACTAGTTGTATCCTTTCAAGGGTGTGGATATCTTAATGGAGTGGTCACTAAGATCTGAACTTTAATTTCTGATAAAGATGTTACTAAAAGCTGGTAATGTAGGGTGGAGGCAGAGGAGGGGGGAGTGGTGAGGAGAAATCCAAAGAGCCATAAGAACAAAGTTAATTATAAACATATGTTTACCAACCACAGAACTTCAGAAGATCATTCTGGTCTCTTTATAGATAAAAGCTTATCTCAGATGGTGTTAGAACCACCCCCGTGGTACTATCCAGGGTGCTGAATTAGCTAGTGTCAAACTTTTGTCTCAATTGAGAAGTCAGCCCCTTACATCTCTATCTCCTTTGACCTTGTGCTCATGGCATCAAATGCATGCTAATTTTGAACTCCATTATGTATCTTCAGAAAATTAGGCATGCTTAGACTAATACAGTAGGTATCTTAACATCCTGACTCCTATCACCATAGCAAAGAATGATAAGATACAATCCTTGTTGTCAAAGACATTATCTGGCAGGAAGTGTCAGGCAGTTAAATAAATGGAAGCAATTTGGTGGGGGCATGCATAGAATATTTTGTGACCTCAGAGGTAAGATTTTTCTGGTGTGGAAAGGAAAAAACACAAGTAAACATTCCTTACACATGCAGAGTTTAAGTCACTTCTGAGTTAGACTTGGAATTGAATGAGGACAGGAATGAAGTTGTCTCTGTCAAAGTTAGTTTCCCCACCTAAAAAAGTGTTTCTATAGGACTATCAGCTCGGTACATAGACTCCACCTATGACTTCCTCAGAGTAGATTGTTTAGGAACAAAAGAAATAGTACATTTCTCTGAGAAAGACCCATGTCTGTACTTTATACCACTACCACCCCATCCTTACCCTATGCAGAGTTTCTAGCACATATTTTAAACTCTTTATATTCTAATGAATAAATTCAATTTTAGTAGCAATTTTCTCTTCTTTCTACTTTAAATAACCCAATTTAGTAATCAAAGATAGTTGCCTATTTTGGAGGGTCACAACAGTCCATACCGGAAGTGGTCACTTCATTAGCTGGGCCTAATATTTACAAATTTTACTGAATACGATGTAAGTGATAAGGGAACATGATAATTTCTAGTATATGCATGTACACCTATAATACTTGTTTTGAGGGTGGTATAGTTGCATAGAAGTTTTGCTTCAGGACAGATAAGTGAACCACAATGATAAAATTATGTGGGATTTCTCACCCCAAATTTAAACCCTCTCTCTCCCCTTTTTAAAGATAAGCCAGGAAAGTAGCTTTAAAATGCTGATAGAAACTAACTACGTTCTTATGTCACCCTTAATACTAAACATATTACAGGTAGAAAAACATAAAAGAGCCAAAAAATTGATGATTTTCTGAATATTTGAATACCTCATTTGTATTGTCATTACTGCCAATAAGAAACAATTCCAGATTTAGTAAGAATCTAGTGAAATGCATTTACTTGTGCTAAGGAATGGTATGATCATGAGAAACAACAGTTAGTGGTCAGTAGTCAAATTAAGCACCTCTTACTAGATAGTATCCATATCTGTTGTTGTCATCAAGGGAAGTGGAAATTCTGAATAATTATAGATGTTCAAACCATCATTGGAATTCCTTTCATTATATTATCTTGTCCTGTGAATTTAACTGTGTGTGTGTCCCCAAAATTCGTATGTTGAAGACTTAACCCCCACACAGTGACTCTATTTGGAGATAGGGATTTAGGACATAATTACAGTTAAATGAGGTCATAGTGTAGGATTCTAATCCAATAGCATTGGCAGACTTATAAGAAGAGCAAGAGAGAAATATCTCTCTCTCGCTGTCTCTCTCTTTGCACATACCAAGAAAAGGCCATGTGAGCCCACAGCAAGAAGGTAACTAAGTATAAGCCAAGAGGAGAACCCTCACCAGAACCTGACCATGCTGGCACCATGATCTTGGGCTTCCAGTCTCCAGAGTTGTTGAGAAAATAATTTTTATTGTTTTAGCTACTTAATCTATAGTATTTTGTTATTCAGCCTGAGCTGACTAATACACTTTATCTTAGGAAACACAAATCCCTTCCAAAGAAACACACTCATACCTGGATTTTGATTATTTGAGTGACTGCTAATACAATTTATGGTGTAAATTAGTCTTCATAAGGCAATGCACCCCTGTAACCCTACAGTAGCCCTGGAAAAATTTTACTCATCCTTCATTAACCTGACCACAGCTCAAATGTCTTGAACTTATGACTTTTTGTCCCTGACCACTCCCTGTTCATGAATAACCATTGAGAGGTCAACAAAAACTTCAGAGAGTTTTACAAACTCTTTACAAATGCTAGGTAATTGATAAATTGTATAAAAGTGAGTTGTAGCAAAATATCTTTGTTTGATACTTGGCGGTTTCCTATGTGCAATATTGTATGGAGAAATGTCACTTTCTAAAAAAGTAGACACAACTTGACAGATATGTGGTTTGAGAGAGGAGAAGGCTCCCTTTGGAAAAATATATCCTTCTGAATCTTTTTACTATATATATGTAAGTAAATGTAAATAGTTTTGCAAGGATTAGAGCAATTTAAATCATGAAAGCTTTAAAATGGCAATGAAGTTAACTCTGTTTCAAATATATGATTTGCAAATATTTTCTCCCATTCTATAGTCTGCCTTTTCATTTTGTTGATGGCTTCCTTTGTTACACAGAAACTTTTTAGTTTGATATAGTCTCACTTGTTTATTTTTGCTTTTTGTTGCCTTTGCTTTTGGTGTCAAATCCAGAAAATCAATGTTAGGAAGACCAATGTTAAGGAGCTTACTTTTCTTCTAGGAGTTTTCCTGTTTCAGGTCTTATATTCAAGTCCTTAATCCATTTTGAGTTGATTTTTTGTGTATAGTGTAAGATAGTGATCCAGTTTCATTCTTTTGCATCTGAATGTCAAATTTTTCCAGCACCATTTATTGAAAAGACTATCCTTTCCCCAGTGATTATTCTTGGCTCTTTTGTTGTAAATTAATTGACCATATATGCATGAACTTATTTCTGGGCTCTCTATTCTGTTCTATTGGCCTATATGTCTGTTTTCAATATGATACCATATAGTTTTTATATGTATGTTAAGGAGTTAATATCCAATTATATAAAGGACTTGTGTAACTCAATAGCAAGCCCCCCCCCCCAAAAAAAAAACGCAAAAAAACAAACAAAACAAAACAAAACAAACCCAAAACCACTCAGTCTGGTTAAAAAATGGGGAGGGAAACTGAATGGACATTTTTCCAAAGAAGACATACAAATGACCAGCAGGTACATGAAAAGGTGCTCAACATCACTAATCATCAGGGAGTGCAAATGAAAACCACAATGAGATATCACCTTATAACAGAATGGCTGACATAAACAAAATAAACCAAAACCAAAACCCAAACAAAACAAAAGACAACAAGTGCTGGTATGGATGTGGAGAAAAGGGAACATTTGTGTAATGCTGGTGGGATTGTAAATTGGTTTAGCCTCTGTGGAAACCAGTATGGAAGTTCCTCAAACAATAAAAAAATAGAACTACCATATGATACAGGATCCATTTCTAGAGATCTATCCAGAGAAAATAAAAACAGGATATCAAAGAGATATCTGCACTCCTGTGATCATTGCAGCATTATTCACAACAACCAAGCTATGGAAGCAACTTAAGTGCTTGTATGAATTAATATATACATGAATATTATTCAGTCATGAGAAAGAATGAAAAATGTACTGCCATTTGTGACAACATGGATAGAACTTGAGGACATTTTGCTAAGTGAAATACAGAGAAAGACAAATAGTACCTGGTTTATCACTTATAGGTGAACTTTGATAAGATAAGATAAGATAAGATAAGATAAGATGAGACACGACACGAGCTCTTAGAAACAGTCTAGAAAAATGGTTGCCAGGGACCGAGGGTGGGGGTAATAGGGACAGTCTGGTAAGAGGGTACAGACTTTCAGCTATAAGATGAATCAAGTCTAAGGTTCTAATGTAAAACATGGTAACACTGGTTGATATCACTGTATTGCCTAATTGAAATTTGCTAAGATAGTAGAACTTAAATATTCTCAACAAAAACCAAAGATAAATATGTAAGGTGATAGATGGGTAAATGAACTTGATGGGGAGGATCTTTCCATAATATATCAAATCACCACAATGTACACTTTATCTTACAATCTTATTTGTTAATTATACCTCAAGCTGAAATATAAATAATAAACAAACAAACATAAATAAATACATTTTTTAAATGACAGTAGAAGAAGAATATGTTCCAAAAGGTTTATTTAATTTAAAATATTTGATCTGAAGATTTATGGTTGAAGAAGTAACTAATTTATAAGTGGAGTCTATTTTCCTGGGACTCATACAACTCTGAGATAAATATGCCTCTCTAGTACTACTAAGAATCTTTAACTTAAGCTGTACTAATGATCTCTAAATCCACATTTGTAGTTTTAATTATATCCAGGAAGCAACCTGGAATTTGAAAAGAACTCAATTAAAGAGCTGTCAACTGAGAAGATTCAGTTGGTGGTGAACAGTCCCAAGGGTCTACCAGATGAAATGAGTGGGATGTTTAGATAATGAGATCAACATTAATCTGTGGTTAACCAGCATGAAACAGATGATTTTCTTTCTGGTGCTGAATTTCCTTCTTTTCAATGAATTATCTACTGAATTGTTCATCTAGTTTATCTGGTTATTCAAACAGGAAACTCATCAGTCTTAAAATCTCAATCCTCATGGATATCAGTCCCCAATCTTTTTGATTCCATACCTCAAATAGTTTTCAGATCACTCTGCTGCTCTTCATCTACAACCTCCCAGCTACCGTTATCTCTCAACCTGCATGAGTGTCCTTACCATGGTTTTGTGTCTGCTCTTGCCCCTTCCACTCCAGGCTCTCAGTCCCAGCCGGTGTGGTACAGGGTTACTGGTCAACACGCCAGTCCCCTGCTTGTGGCCTTTCAGTGTCTTCCTGATACTCTCAGGTTACAAAGCAAGATTAGTAACACAAGTTACTGAGCCCGGAGTATCTGATTTATATACCTTACTAGCAATATTCTACGTCACTTTTTAATTTTTTTTCACTGTTACCTAGTCAAATTGGCTTGAACAATCAAGTATTTGAGAGGGCTACAGTTCTTTGTGACTTGGGCCCTGTGTATAAGTTTTTTCCTCTACACATGCCTTCACCACCCCCATACCCTTTGCTAACAATGCCTTAATTATTCTTCAGCTTTCAAATCAATACCTTCTAAGGGAAGTAATCTAAGGGATTCACTGAATCCCCAGACTAACACCCAGCAGCTAATTTTTAGTATCCTGAATCTATTGCAGCAGCTTATATAATTGTAATAAAATAATTTTATTATTTAGTGGTTATAAAGAACATTCAAGTATGTAGCATAATACCTTGCACGTAGTGGAAGTGAATTAAACAAATCTTGATCAGAGGTGATTTTGTTTGTTTTATTTTTTTTCTGTCACCCTTATTTTAAAGGGCTCCACTGTAACCCAAATGGGATCAAATTCACCCTTTGGAATATGGGTAAATAGAATCCAAGAATCTGTCATTAAAAATCTGTCATTTTTGTAAACAGGTAGTGCTGAGTGTGGCATTGAGACCAGAGTCAGGGATGAAGTCGGTGTCCAATTCCTATGGTTATATGGTATTCTAAGCAAGCAGGTTTTGCCTAAGGAGGTTTTTGCTTTTGTCGTTGAGACTGATTTTTACAAAATGTCACTATTATCACTCTCAATGTCCTTTGTGAGATGACCTAGTTCTAGCTAGTTTTCCTTGTCTCTTGCAACTAAACAGGAATTGAGGAGATGCAGACATAAGAGACTCTTCTGGAAAATCATGTTAACACTTTAGTAGTTGATTTAACCTATGATATGTGGTTGTCCAGGGGAAAATACTTTTACAGGTATGTTTTGCCTCACAGGGTGATCACATCATTTATTGTCACATATAGTAGGAACTGAAAAATGCCATAAGAGCCAGAAAAACTGCCCAGCTTTTCTAAGAACGTGGAACATTCCTATACCTATTTCCACATTCTGTCAAATCTTTCAGTGTGTTAATCCGGTAAGAAATTAAAGACAAGTAGAACAGAAAATTTTTGTAAAAAAAAAACTTGAATAAAGGTAATCTTTTAAAGGAAGAAATCAAGACAAAAGCTTGGGCACTAATGAATTATTCGATGAGTCAAAATGAAGGGACAGAGAAACTGACAGAAAAAAGCATCTAGGGGATTGACTCAAATAGGAGTCCAGAGCCAGCTGTCTGTGGGAATGTTTTCTGAGAGCACTAAGAAGAGAATAGATCCTAAATAGTCTCAACACATACACAAAAGTAACTTTGAGGTGATGGAAATGTTCATTAGTTTTTTTGTGATGATTTTCACAATGTGTATTATGTCAAAGCATCACATTGTATACCTTAAATACATACAGTTTGTATTTGGCAATTGTATCTCAATAAAGTGGGGGAAAAAAGAGAAATAAGTGTTATAAATCATTACAAAATAAGGTTAATAATCTAATGCATGGAACTTGGGAGGACCTTGGAGAAAAGTATAGGGGACCTAATTTCCTTATCTTTAGGGATACAAATACTACAGTCTCAAACATAAACATGTTATTAACAAATGAATGATGACTTCAACTTCGTTTTTTTTTCATAATATTCTTTCTTTCTTTCTTTCTTTCTCTCTTTTTCTTTTAATGTTTATTTATTTTTGAGAGAAAGAGACAGAGCACCAGTAGGGAGGAGGTGGAGCAGAGAGAGAGAGAGGGAGACACAAAATCTGAAGGAGGCTCCATATTCTGAGCTGTCAGCACAGAGTCTGACCTGAGCCTCACACTCATGAATGGTGAGATCGTGACCTGAAGTGAAGTCGGACACTTAACCAACTGAGCCATCTAGGCATCCCCATAATATTACTTCTTAAACTAAAAAAGAAACTTTTGAAAGTAATATTCTTTTAGTGAAGAACTATTTATTTAAAGTTTGGCGAGGCCTTTAATTTCACATTAGCGTATTTTTTTTTCCTATTAAATTCAAATAAGAGAGAAATTCTTGGTCTTTGTAGCTACATTTGTGCAAATAAATGTCTGGAGTGATAGGAACCTACTGTTAAAAGTGGTTTTAGGGGTGCCTGGGTGGCTCGGTCGGTTAAGCGTCCGACTTCGGCTCAGGTCATGATCTCACGGGTTCGAGCCCCGCGTCGGGCTCTGTGCTGACAGCTCAGAGCCTGGAGCCTGTTTCAGATTCTGTGTCTCCCTCTCTCTGTGACCCTCCCCCGTTCATGCTCTGTCTCTCTCTGTCTCAAAAATAAATAAACGTTAAAAAAAAAATTAAAAAAAAAAAGTGGTTTTAGAGGATACAAGTGTGGTCAGCTCTCACAAGAGGTGTGTAAATGGACAGAAGATAATTTTGCTTTTTATTTTCTAGTTTTCTAAACTGTTTGAATGTTCTGATATTCATACCGCATGAATTATTTGTCAACAGAGGTTATCTGACCAGAGAGCTCATAGCTAACTTTTTCTTCTTTGTACAATTTAACATATTTGCATATACCAAAAGGACATATTTGGATTTGGCTGTTCTGAAAAAGAAATATATGTAAATATAGAATATAATTTAAAAATGAGGTAATAAAACTGAAATTAAATAATACAAGTATTTAAAGGTTTACAAGTAAAAAGTAGACACAATGACATAGATCTTATATGGCTAGAGAGAATGAGTACAAAACTAATATTTAAAAAATATTTATTTATTTTTATTTTTTTTTTTTTTTGAGAGAGACAGAACGCACACAGGGGACGGGCAGAGAGAGGGAGAGAGAGAATTCCAGGCAGACTCCTCAATGTCAGCACGGAACCAATGCAGGACTCCATCTCACGAACTGTGAGATCATGACCTGTGATCCAAAATCAAGAGTTGGACACTCAAGTCACTGAGCTACCTGGGCACCCCCTAACATTTCTTTTTAAATGTTTACATGTTTTAGAGAGAGTAAGAGAGAGAGTGCACACACGTATGAGCGGGGGAGAGGTCAAGAGAGATGGGGACGGAGGTTCGGAAGAGGGCTCTGTGCTGACAGCAGAGAGCCGGATGTGGGGCTCGAACTCGCAAACCATGACATCATGACCTGAGCTGGAGTCCGATGCTTAACCAGTTGAGTCACCCAGGTGCCCCCTGGAGAACTAACATTTTTGAGCATTCAATATATTTTATGTGTGTAGGAATATTAAATCTCTTTTAAGTTACTGCTATACAAATGAATAAAATGGCCTAAGGTCAGAAATATATAATGTAACAATAACACGTAAAGGCAGATGTATAATTAAAATCTATTAAAATTATAAAATAGGATAAGAGCAAGTAAGACAAACATGACAGAATCTAAGGATTATGAGACTTCAAATATTAAAGAGTTAAGATACGCCAAAACAAATAAGAGGAAAATATTCACACAAAGAATACAGTACATATTTACACAGAGAGAAAATTAAATGTACTTAAACAGAAAATGTCTTAAAAATAAAAATTTACTAATAAATTTAAAGAAAAGACTAGGTCCATACAGAAAATGCTAATGAAAAATTTGAAGAAAAGTACTAACATAATGAAATGGCATAAAAGGAAATAATTAGATAAAATTTTAAAAGGAAAATATAAAAGAGAAACAGTCCAAGATAACATTTTGTATCGATCGTTAAAGTTAAGTGAAAGGGAACAGGCTCCCCAAATACCCAGGGTGTGCATGTTTGGATGATACATATGCTGGCTGTTTGCTTTTCACACTGATAATAAATGAGGATGAATTCAATCTGGACACTTTTTTCTGTGTCACAGTTATTCCAAACTACAAACAAACAAACAAACAGAAAAATGCATATGAAGGAGAAAACTTTTAGAATAAAAACTGAAACAACAAAAATCAATGCCTGCTTCTATGCTAATCCTGGAAGTCCTGATTCAGGCTATAATCAATACTCTCACCAGAGGAGAAAAAAAGGAAACATGCCTAAGAAAAAGAAAACAATACTTTAAAAATCGATAGCATTGTGAAGTATTGTGAGATGTAAAAATATTAAATCACAAAGGAAATGAGATAATGACAATAACATGAAAAACAAGCTAATTTACCAAAAATCAAATAATGGTAAACAACAAGTGCTTAAAAATAAATAGGCGACAGGTGGTTGAAAGCAAAACATTAAATGAGGCAGCTGGGCCACGTCCAAATTCTAACAGCTTCCTGGTAGGAAAATAACAAGACAAAGAATGTGTTAGTTTAATTTCCCTTTATTTCTGGGGACGTTAACAGAAGCCATGGGTGTAGACTCTTGGGATTGGGGGGGCTAGAAAGAGCTTAGTTTCTCAAAGGAAGAAAGGGTTGAGGAGGAACAGTGAAGACCACAGCATGGGCCCAAGCTGCATGAGAATTAGATTTGCAAGGTTGGGACTTCAAATCGCTGGGGTTCCAAACATTAGCAGCCACAGAAGGATTTGAGGGGGAACAGACACATCTGCTGTTAGGTTTATTAAATTGCTTATTTTGTGGTGTGAAATGGAACCCACTGTTCTTCACCTGAAATACTCACGCCCTGATCATTGATGATTTGGATAATGGGTTTGTTTGGAGACTGTTGTTGAGCACTCAGCACTCATTCCATCTTTACTTCAGCCCTAAGGAAGTAGGATCATTAACTTTCCCCATTTCACAGATAAGGGAACTGAGTCATATGGAGGTTATGTGTCCAGGATTATAGAATTGGAGCATGGCAGAACCATGCTGAGAACCTATGCTGTTTGTGCCAAACTCTCTACTTTCCTGTGTCAAAGCAGTCTATAGTTGGGGAGGTTCAAAGCCAGAAGCTTTCCATGGGAAAGCACTCACATCAATCTTACAGTTAAGAATGTAAAGATTTCTCTCTCTTTCCTCAGAATTAAAATGAATAAGAGCCCTATTTCTATTTTATTTTATTTTATTATTATTATTTATTATTATTATTTTTTAATATGAAATTTATTGTCAAATTGGTTTCCATACACCACCCAGTGTTCCTCCCAACAGGTGCCCTCCTCAATACCTAAGATGAGATGAGAAGATATTGAATGTGCCCTTGAGAATCTTTATACTGAGACTTGAGTTAAATATTTAGAAGACTCAGTGTTTGTGTTTTCTTTTTCTCTTGGGTTTCTCTTTTACCCTAGGGAAGGAAATGTTCCACCTCTCTAGGATACCATGGCATGGCTTGATGCAGCAGGGATCAACTCTCAACAGCTGGAAGGTCCTTGCTTCTTTGAAAGTGTGACAAAACAGAAGACTACTTGGCATCTTCCAAAGCCTTTAAAGAGAGTTTATCCAATTAGCCAGGATCATAAAAGCCCCAGTGATTTGGTGGCTCATTTCATTTCAGATCAGCAACCCCCTGTGGTCGGAAGTCATTTGCCTAAAGCTTATCCAACTCATTGGCTGAGGAGATGGATGTCTTCCTCTGTAGGGAAGTGACTTTGCTTTCCACCCTGATGGCTGGTTCCTCAACCTGCTCGCTGGGTGTTAAGTGACTGCTGTCTCTGCAGATTCCTAGGCCCTGCTCACTTGTTCCATGCTGGTGTTTAATGAGGTGTGTTAAGGCAAAGTAAGGAAAACGAATTGCATAGGAAAATACAGCAAAAGATGTAGCATAGGGAAATCTTTCGAAGTTCTAGCTCATTGTAGTGCCTTTTTACTTTTTATTTATTTTTTATTTTTTAGATTGACATATATTAGTTTCAGATGTACAACATACTGACTCATCAATTCTATACATTACTCAGTGCTTGCCCCAATAAGTGTAGCTGCCATCTATCACCATACAACGTTATTACAATATTATTAATAATATTCCCAAAGCTGTACTTTTCATCCCTGTGACTTTCTTATTTTACAATTGGAATTTCGTACTCCTTAGTCCCCTTTATTTGCTTCACCCATCCCCCATCCACCTTCCTTCTGACAACCATCAGTTTGTTCTCTGTATTTAAGAGTTTTTTTGTTTGTTCATTTGCTTTGTTTTTATGCTAAATCAAAAAAAAAAAAACCATATGCATCCCTGTTTATTGTGACATTATCAATGTACAAGATATGGAAGAAACAACCCAAGTGTACTCCTTGATAGGTGAATGGATAAAGAACACACGCAATCACACACACACACACACACACACACACACACACACGCACACACAGGAATATTACTCAGCCATCAAAAAAGGAAATGAGATCTTGCTATTTGCAACAATATGGATGGACCTAGAGGGTGTTATACTAAGTCAAATAAGTTAGACGGAAAAAGACAAATACCGTATGATTTCATCATAGTACCTTTTAATCACAACTTAGTACCCCATACTTGCCACTGCCCGTAAGTCAAAACTTGGGTTCCTTATATTGTCCTCCAGTGATCTGTTGCCATCCTTTCCACTTGTACCACTTGATGATCACACTTTTCTCTACAAGTGTTTCACCAGCCGGATGAGTATCTCTATGGTTTCCCCAACCTTCCCCCACCTCTCTGCCTTCACCCTATTTCCCTGATGTGATCTCCTGTGCATTTTCTTCATCTAGCTTTTGCTTGAATTATACAGGTAGTAGCTCATCTCCAGATCAGGATCTCATACTCGGCTGAAGAGCAGCTTGTTTGAGATGAGAGACATGTCCCGGGCCCATGTATACCTGTTTCAGAGCCACTAAGACCCCAGAAATGCAATTTGTAGTTCTCTTTACCAAGGGTAGTGTTGGAGAAATAAGCACTGCTAAATTGTTGACTTGGAAACTAGTGTCACAGCCCCTTCTACTCTGTGGTCCCCTAAGATGGAGAGTAGGACCCATTAGCCAGGAGGATCCTGCTGTGCCTTCTAGGTGTGGCCTCCCTTGTTGCAGCCTAAGTGGCACATTAAAGCCAAACATCTGCACAGAAAACTAGTTTCTATGCCAGAGTGAATTCCCTTCAATGGGATGTGCAACTAAGCTTCCAGAGAGGATGTTGAACCACATTGAGTGTCCTGTCTTCTTTTCCTTTTCCATTCGTGACTTTTTCATTCTAGGAGGAATTGCTGACCTTCTATTTGGCAGACCAACGGAACATATCCAACTTAATAGACCTTTTCACCTGGCTTCCTCTGGCAGTGACCACTCCAGTCTCCATCCTACCAGTGGCAGGGCCATGAACCCAAGTTCCAGAACCCAACTGAGTGACAGGAGCCAAGCTGTGATTAATGTGGTCAGGTCCAACATACAGTCAAGGAACTGGGAGTTTTAAAATAACAAATCAGGAGAAACTTTATACATAGTTGGGGCTCCTGCATACCCTTAAACAGTTGGCAATATTTGGAGGTCTTACCCCCAAAATGTGCTCAGTATACTGATTTGCTGTTGTCATACTCATACATTTCTTTATGCTGTTACTACCCATCTGGGTATCCATAAAGAATATGTAGTATTAATTTGCATGTTTTCCAACTTCATGTGAATTGTATTATACTGAAAACATTCTTTTACAATTTGCCTTGTTGTTTCCTTCAACACTCTGTTTTTAAGACTTCTTATTTATTCATGTTGATGTTCCTGGCTCTGTCATTTACTTCCAGTACTACATGGTATTTCGTTATGCGAATATGTTACAATTTACTTATCTATTATGCTGTGAACATTTTTACATACAGCTCCTAATGACACCATTTTAAGATGAACTATAGAATATATATGCTGGTTGGGTTGCTAGGTGGTAGGGTATCTAACTTTTCACCTTTATTAAATGTTTCCCGATAGTTTCTAAAGTGGTGGCACCTGTTCGCATTCCCGTCCACAGTGTAATTCATGTCTCCACATCTCTGCACCTTCATCATTACTTGGAATTGTAATACTTTACAATTTTTGCTGATTTGCTGGTGTGTATGTGGTATGTGGCTCAAATTGTAATTTCTCTAATTACCAGTGAGATTGGGCATCTTTTGTATGTTTCTTGGCCCTTTCAATGTTCTTTTCTACAAGTCGCTAAGAATAGTAGCTTTTTGTCCGTCTGTGTGCCCTCAAGTTCCCTCTCCATCTGCATTTGCGCAGAAGCCTAAAGCCTATCAATACCCAGGGCAGCAGAATCTTTGTCCTGGCAGTTGAAGCTTCTCTTACACTCATTAGCAAAGGAATTGGAGAGTGAGAAAGACGAGGGAACTGAGGTCCTTGGGGTGCTGAGGACTGACTAGTGCTGCCATTTATATTAGAATAGAGAAGGGACAAGGACCCATGAAACATGAAATGATTAACCATGAAATGACTTTAGTCATTCAATAAACAGTTCTTTTCCACCACAATCTAAATAACGTTGGTTGAATCAGATGATTTCATAAAATATATAATGGAGAACTGAGGAATATTTGGGGCGAAGAAGAGGGAGAAGTGAAATGCTTTAATTAGCATGCAAAGATACTTCTTTTTCTTGTTGTTGTGTCCCTGCAACGTAACTGTATCTGCAGGGTAATTGCACAGGCCACCAGAAAGAATGCAAAATTCTCTTGTTTATTTTTCTCACTCCATTTACTTCTATGTTGCCTTTGGGTTGATATTTAGGAGAGAAGTCAGAAGTGTTTAGTCAGAAAGTCTATGTCAGTGGACACAAGAAAAAATGGGGAAGCAGGGTGTCTAAAGGAGGGAAGTAAAGAGAGCCATCTCTTGAGTTCAGGGAGGGATGTTGGGAGCCTGACGTGTATGCTTCTGTGGAGTAGCTGTGGGTTCTGGGATTTCTGTGCAGAGTCCCCTAGTGTCATCAGAGGAAACGCTGTGAAATAGTACTTGGACCCCTCTCTGTGTTCTTTTGAGAGAAGCAAAGGAGACTATGGATTCACTTGTGTAACTACTTTGATTATTCATGACTTCAGAAAGAGATCTTATAAGATTCTGATGATTGTTAGGATGATATAACTAACCTAAAATTATACCACCCATGGCCCCTTGCAAATCCTACATTCTTATCTTTGAAATGTGCAGACTAAATTGAGTCTTCTTGTCAGAGTGTGATCGTAGGTCCACTAATGTTGAATTTGTACACTCTTAAACTTGAGACACAGTGCCATATCATGGAATAAACACTGGAATTTTATTTAAGAAAATCCAATCTTTCTTAGCTATCAGCATAGGAGGCAAATTTCATGTCATTGAAGATGTCTTTGCCTATATAATATGATACTAACTTCATATTCTCTGCCACCCTGATTTGGTTGTTATGAAGGTCAACAACTGAAAATGTTTATGCAAACCTAAAAACTATACAGCAATATCACAGTGTCAGGCTAGTAATTCTTTACTAATCAACCTTTTTACATAATTAATCACTTGTGGGTTTTGCTGCCTTGATGGGGAAATGTTTATACTGGTAGCCACAGTTACTCTATCCTCACTGCACAAAAAAATTAGACTGCAGAAAAAATTGAAAAAAGAAAACCACCTATTGATACTACTCTTTTATGCCCCAGATTGGGAAATTTATTACAGGAGAGTATTCTGTGCACATTGGTGAGGAGACTTGGTAAAGGCTTTGCCTTCCCATTTAGACACTTACTGTACTCAGAAAACTGCAGTAAATTACTAAGGGTGACAAAGAGACCAGTGTGAAGCATGGACTCCAATGGCTGGCCCTGCTGTGGGCATCTTCTCCTGGCTGCAAATGCCTTCCAGAGGATGAAGGGCACATAGGCTGGGGAAGATAAACTGTTCTGTCAGGGAAGGATATGACAAGTGTGCGGTTGCTTTATTTAAAAAGAAAACCTGCCTTGTTGGAGGCGTCTCACATTCCTGGGACACAGACAAGATAAGCTTACAGACTCTATTGCCATTAATACTCCCAGAATGAGAAATGAAATGTTTCGTTTGCGTGATAATTTGGGCTAGCAGCTGTGTTTGCACATAGATAAATAGAAAGCCTGGAGAGGGACACAGGAAGTGGGGAAAGAGAAATTCAAGTGTAGTAAAAGAAAGACAAAAAAAAATAGTTGGGGCTTCCTAACCTGTGAGGACAAAAGCAGCTGGTAATCCCCATAAACTACCAAACAGTGATGAGTTGTAATGTCCAAATGTGCTTATGAGAGCTGAATTACCTTTAGACTCCTAGTTACTAACCATTTTGTGTTTCACAACCCACTGAGAAATTGATAAAAACTGTGGAAATTTCTTTTCTTAAAAAATTCAGATATATTCATACAGGCAAAACAGCTTGTATAACATCCATAGGGTTGATGATTCCCAATATCCACCCATGTGCCTCTCCCAGGACTCCACGCTGCCTTCTTCCTCATCCGTATGATGTGACATGTATGACATAACAATAAGGAAACGTTGATTTGATTGATGACATAGCTCTAGAGCACATGGGTACAGGAAACTGAGGGCGATTTTCAGGGAGACCTTGCTCAGGGACAGTTGTCTTTATTGAGTCTTGATTCCCGATTCCTGTTCCCAATTCAGGGCGGATATATTTCAGAGGGCACAGGAGCATCTAGTGCTCTGTGCTGTCCAAATATCAGGCATCACTATACGTCCTGGGACCCAAATATAGAACTGCCGTGACAGCCCTGCAGAGAGTGGGGACACCATTCATAGAAGTTTTAGTGTGAGTGGTGGCTCCTGGGGTAGTTTAGGATGGTGGCCTGCACAAATAGCGCCTCCAAGAGGACTTTCTCACCATTACAGGCAGACAGCAGGACTACAAAGAGCTAGAAATAAGCGCAGAAGTCTTTTGTCTAGTCCTCAGGTGTAGGCAGGAGCAGGTCAGCGCGTCATTACACGGAGAAGTCCAAACGAGAGGGTGGCCTTCTTCTACAAAACAAGAGCCACAAACAACTTTAGAGTGCTCACAAGAAGGGAAAATACCTTTGGGCTGGAGCCAGTGGATTGGCCAGAGTGAAAACGCACATGGCTTAGGGGCTTCTATTTCCAAAGCTGTGGGTTCCTGGATGAGAAAAAGCATAGAGGGGGCACCTGGGTGACTCAGTCAGTTGAGTGTCTGACTTCAGCTCGGTCATTATCTTGTGGTTTCTGAGTTTGAGCCCCATGTCAGGCTCTGTGCTGACAGCTCGGAGCCTGCAGCCTGCTTCAGATTCTGTGTCTCCCCCTCTCCTCCTCCCTCTCTCTGTCTCTGTCTCTCTCTCAAAAATTAAAATAATAAAAACGTTAAAATTTTTAAAGAAATAATAGGGAACACTTGGCACAATGCAAGCTGTGGAATATTCAGTGTTCGCTCCTTTCCCTTCCTAATGACCTAGTCAGAGGGCAGTCAGGATGCACATGGGCCTGGTGCCAGGACACCTGGTTGAGAGAAAGACCCCAATTCCTGATGTCAGTGTCCATAAAAACCTTCCAGAAAACCATTGTTCTGGGGTTCTTTTCTTTCTGACAAGGGTTTGCTTCCATCGATGGATGTGCTTATGGTGAAATGAGCTATAAATCATAAAGTGAACGACATTGACTTCTCATTTTTTTAACAATTGAATCACTTACTCTGGAGTGAAAATACCCTTCTCCAGAGAGTACACTGGAAATTTCTGGAACTCCTAAGATTCCATCAACGGCTTTTTGCTGTCTCTGTGGTAACTGCATTGACACCTGTTAGAACAGCCAGGTATGGCTTCTACTATCCACAAATTCTTGGGGATAAGAGAAGAATAATGGGAATTTATTGACCACCTGCTATGTATAGTTTGCACTGCTTAATCTTCTTTATCATAGTTATTAGAAGGTCATTAGTCTAAAGGGTAATTCTCCATCATTTCTTCTTAAATTAAATGTTTTAAGTCTTACTGGCCTCTCTAAGTTTAGGAGCGTTAATTAGAATTCAAACCTACATGTCAGCTTAATCGTGGAGAACAATTTGGAATAGGAAGTGAGTTTCAAAAAGAAGTTGGCAGTTGGGGTGTTTGTGGCAGTGACATAGTTGTGTAAAATGTCAGATTTATGTCATGGGTCTGAGGTATCAGACCCTCAAGGTACCAATTGCTGTTTGCTGTTCCACGAAATGTATTTTATGTCCATTTGCCATTGCTACCCAGAGAATAATAATAGGGAGCCAGAAGTTCCCTTAGCAACAGCCAGGTCACCAAATGCAAACCTTCCTCTGAGAGTGTCCAAAAGCTCTGGATTCTGGGATGCAGTTTCACGTACACAGTACTATACTTTCTGTGGAGATCCCAGTGGCTTTCCATTCCCTCAGGCATTAAGAGGATATTACTGAGTCCTGCCACCTTACGATCTGGAGACAAATAAGTAAGTACCCTGCCCTTTAGTAGCTCATTGTTCATGAGCATGGACATAAATAATTACTGAACAAAGCAACAAAAATGCAGTGAGAACACAATCGAAGTGTACTGTGTGACTATCCTGGGGAATTAAGGAGGGCTTCCAGGGGAAGTCATGTGTGAGCTGTTGTAATGATAGAGGGAAAAGTGAGGTAAGGCATCTCAGCTGGCAGGAACATTGTGAGAAAAGTCTGGAAGCATGAAGGCTGACATGGTGCTCAGTACAGTTGGAAGTTAGGATTTATGTGTAGGGAGAGCAGGAGGTAATGCCTGAATAGTATGTCTGTGTGTGTGTGTGTGTGTGTGTGTGTCTGGGGGGGTGGACTATCAGAAAGCCTTCTGTGTTTCATTCTCCAGTTTTGGTTACTTTGTCAGTACTCCTTGGATCAAAACATGTATCTTACCATGAAGACAAAGTAGACGAGTGAGGGAAATGAAGTACATATCCCCAGAAAGCCTGGTGTAGCTAAAGAGACTGCTGGAGAGGGGGGTCTTGCCTCATTTGAGAGAAGGTAGCTCAGGATTGCAGTTTTCAGAACAGTAGCATTAAGTGGATCAAGGTACATTTTGAGGTAGACAACAGAAGCAACTTCTAAATAGAAGGAATATATCATCTGGGTTATTATAATGCAAGGAGAGAGTTTTTCAATGAAGACTTAAAAGGGAAAATGGAATTTTACCTTTCTGGGTCATATTATGTTCAGCTTCTTCAATTTTGATCAATATGATCACATTTATCCAAAATTGGTAAGGTATGAATATTGACTCCACTGGGTTATTGTAGGGAATAAGTAAATTACATATGAGAAAGTGTCCAGTACAGGACCTGGTGCATAATATGGAATCAGAAAAATATGCTTCCTTTTCTCCCCTTCTCTCCTTCCTTTCTTCCTTTTTGATTCTTCTTTCCTTGATTATTTTGATGGCTAAGAGAGATATCCATCTAGATAGGAGTTTTCATAAGCAAGCTGTTGAATTTTTATCTACCAAAACTCATGCATTGAAATAACGGTGACAGGCTCTTTCAAAATTTTTTTCAGCTCATTTTCACCCTTGTGATTGTTGACGGTAAGCTCTTGGAACTGCAATATGTTTCCTGACCACATTTCCCCTCCTTGTCACACATGGAGGCCCTTATTTGTTGTGAGAACCTATTTCTAAGTCTATTACTGGGAGGCCTGATGTCAATGTAGAAAAACAGGCACAGGCTCTTTCCTGTGGAAATAAAAGGAGGCATGTGGTAGGGAAGTCTCCAGAGGCCTGGGAACTCAATATGTAGTCACAGAGTCTTGACCCGAGCTCTTATTTTCCTTGGGGCCTCTATATGGGCCCATGGTATAGGACTGTGTGATTCTCCAAGGCCTTACAGATGGGCAACAGATAAAACCAAATGCTATACAGAAGACTAAAACTGCTGACCAGAGAGCTTGTACTTTCAATGGGGTACTTAGTTAAACTCAGGGATGCAAGAAACTCAGAAAATATGGGTGTTTCAAGAGAATGAACTTTAACCATTTGGCATTCTCTCAAGAAAGCCACTGCCAGAGTTGTTTCTAAAACATAGGTCTGATTATGTCATGCTCATGTGCACAAACCTTCTTTAACTGCTCATTGACTTTAATATAAAGTTTTAAATCTCTTTTTTATGTTAGTGAAACTCATGCATTCAGAGTTAATTCCAAGCACCCTAGACAGGGGAGCTAAGCATCAGTGTTGATTTCCCCTTAACCTTCTCTGGGTCTTTAAGATCTCCATGTAAAGCTGAAGCTGGAAATGGAAGGGTTGGTGACTATAAGAGAGAGTTCTGAAGAGGAGTGTTATTCACCTGCCATAATGAGTGAAGTCCTTATGGTTGGCTCATTAGAGTGGCCTGTGAGGAGTTCCAGATACTCTGTGGCAGTTAGCGTGAGGGTCTGAGTGTCCCAGGGAACTTGGAATCAGGCGTGTGCATTCCCTCCCTCCGGCTCTGTTCTGAGAACAAGGCTGGCCATCCATCTTGTACTCTTGTCTCTGTTTCCTCACTGTTGGTCAGCTGACCCCAAAGACACATTTTTACCTTCTCTGTCATACTCTGCTAAGGCGCATAGTAATGACCTCTGAGCACAGAAGTCAAAACAGTCCTTTGGGTTTTGATTTTTCAAAGATACTACTTAGAAGAAAAGACAAATTTTCTAGATAGAATGCTGGCTCATAGGTGCATTACAAACATATTTTTCAGGCCAGAGCACATTTCAAAATGGATATCATGGAAGAATGGAGGAAATGCAGCCGTTGTTTAAGAGCCACAAAGGGGCAGTGAGCCAAGTCAGCCATTGGTGGAAGACAAAACAATATTGTCTTGTCGGTTCCCGAACCACCTGGTAAGAAGCAGTGTTCTTGACCAGTGGTGTCCAAAATGGATTATACGTCATATTTCATCAAAAAGAAACAAAACTGAAGCTTTAATAATATTTGATATATGGACTGACACTGATGTCTTTACTAGGTCCACATGTCAGATGATCCTACCTCAAGTTTAGCTAATGAACTATTTGGCTTCCAAAATAGGACAGAGTTGACAGTCGAGCTTTACCCTTTGTTCACCTTTGGTATACGGTGATATTTTGCAGTTTCTGTGCGCCTAATTAAGTGGATTTGCCACTTACCTAGTTTTAACCAAACTAGCTTTCCCTAAAGGACAAAGGGCTTTAAAAATTCCTGCAAAGAAACTGCAGGTTGAGTAAAGATGAAGGTACTACCTTGCATGCAAGGAAAAGACAACGGTGATAAGATGACAGTGTGGACATTGCCGCTTGAAGAATGGGCTCTTGGTTACCAACATTAAAAGGCAAAAGCAGTGATGATATAATAAGATCTAAGAAGAATCAGCCAAAGAAAAAACATCAAAAATTATCTGGGAGGTTATTTTAAATATATTTACTTATTATTTTTAAGTTTGTTTATTTATTTTGAGAGAGAGTGGCAGAGACAGAGGGAAAGGGAGGATCCCAAGCAGGTTCTGCACCATCAGTGTCTACAGGGTTTGAACTCACAAACCGTGAAATCATGACCTGAGCCAAAACCTAGAATCAGATGCTTAACTGACCAAGCCACCCAGGCACCCCTTAAATATCTTTAAAAATAATATGATGTGGAGAAATTTTACCCTAAGTCTATATTTTGGCTACATATTAGCTAATGACAGCACAAAGCCTACATGATAAACAAAATATTTAAAAATATGGTTTCTTTCAGGGTACCTGGGTGGCTCAGTCAGTTAAGTGTCTGACTCTTGATTTTGGCTTAGGTCATCATCTCACAGTTTGTGGGATCAACCCCTGTGGGATCGAACCCCGTGTCAGACTCTTTGCTGACAGTGAGGAACCTGCTTGGGGTTTTCTCTCTCCCTCTCTCTCTGTGCCCCACCCCTGTACGTGTGCACTCTCTCTCTCTCTCAAAATAAATAAATAAACATTAAAAAAATAAAAATATGATTTATTTCATCTTAACCTTTTAAAATTTACATTTTTGTGTATGTTTTATAATAGTCATAACATACTAGTATAAGAAATGCATGATATACATAGATGTTAAAATACACACATACACATGTTGGGAAAATGCTCAAATAATTTTACTGATGGAGAGCATTATGAACACATTACTCTAGGAAATTATGATAATCAGAAGACAAAACATCCCAATGTCAATGAGTTGTGAATTCTTGTTAGTTAGTCCACCACTCTGTCATTGTATCATGAAGTGAGACGAGAGAGATTACTTAAATCGCTTCCTTCATAAAGTATTACAAAAATGAGATTTCATAGTTAAGAAAATTCCTGTTCTTCAAGTGGAAAGTGTGGACTCATTATGATGTTTTGGTACATTGGATTATGTTTGCCACAGGGCTTTATTCACCACTCACTGATGACAAATCTGCTCTCCTTCCATACTAAGAGAAATGGGTATATTTTATAGTGTGTAGGAACTTCCATCAAGGTGGGCCAGCTGGACTTTTCCATATGTGCTCTCGAGGAGAGAGGCCTCAGTGAAGTTGTGAAGTTTTCAGGACATGTTATCTTCTCTAGAGACTCTTCTGGTTGGGAGAAGAGGGAATAATTAGCTTCATTGTAGATGAGTAGAAGGTGTTGTGTCTCACAACCACCCAGATTAAACTGTGTGAAACAGTGAGCTCAGAGCTTTTAGTTTTAATCAAGAGTGAGCTATGGAGCTCAGAATTATAGAGTGCTTTGTGGCAACATTAGTTTGATGTGCTGATTTAGCCATAGAGGCCAGTAAAATGTGAAATATTGTCAAGAGGGGGATTCCCAACAACTTCTGTCATTAAATCTAAATTCAGTAAATTGTTGATTGAATACCTGTTATGTGTCTTCATGTAGGGATGATACCTGTCTGTTTACTATAATTTACAATAGATCCAGAGAGTTGGAAACCTCCAGAAAAAAAACAAACAAACTAGTATAATCAATGGAAACAACCAAATGAAGATGGGATATATAAGTACTTATAATTTCTTAGAAAGGTGAAAGTGGAAAGAGGAGCAGGGACTAATTTATAAGATAATAAGGTACAATGATTCTTTGCTAGGATGATGTTTTCTTCATTCCTTCGTTCCTTTGCTCCTTCGCTCCTTCATTCCTTCCTTTTTTCCTTTGTTCCCTCCCTCCTTCCCTTTCTTTTTTCCTTCCTTCCTTCCTTCCTTCCTTCCTTCCTTCCTTCCTCTTTCTTTCTTTCTTTCTTTCTTTCTTTCTTTCTTTCTTTTTTTCTATAAAGAACAAAGTAGGGATGCGGGGTGGAGGGGGTGGGAGGAGAAATGTAAACCAGTTGAACAAATGATTTTTACAAGAATACAGTGATCGTTTCCCAGACAAGTAGCACAAAGTCATATGTGGAAAGGGTAAGGTATCAACAAGATTCCAGATCTATGTCCCCAGAAGAGTTGATAAAGTCCCCAAATGTGTTTTTTCCTCCTCTTGATGGCTTCTTCTTCCTGAACCGTTCCCCTCACCCTCATTCCAGTAGTCTCCTTTTCTCACATGGGATTTTGGCCAGGAAAACAGAAAGCACTGTGAGATTCCAGGCAGGGAAATACTTCATATAGAAAATTACTATACCATTAGATAGACTGGGGGAGTGATAGGGAAAGTTTCTAGTGGCTTCTAGGAAATCAATACACGATAGAATAATCAGAAACCACCACAAATTACCTCACCTGCATGTAGCACCAATGTGGGTGTTTCGCTAAAGTGTATTCCAAAGCCCTGGCACATCTCTACCATCAGCTGAAACCCAGGTGTCTCCTGTATTCGCCACATAAACAATATGACTTCAGCTTCTCTTCTACCTTCTGTCTCTCACATGACTGCCTCTCACGGACAGAATCTAAACCAGAACCTGGCTGGTTAGGCAATGCAGCCCCCAACCTTGCGGTCCTTGTGATGTAGGAGAGAGCAGAGAAGAAGGCAAACGATGCTGTTTCTAACAGGTGATCTAGCACAGTTATGGTTTCTAATTGAGGTAATTAGTATCTTCCTGCTGTACTGTAGTCCTGAAGGTGTTTCAGTACAAGGTCACTTACTATACAGCATTATTTGCTATGGGCCTTCAATAGATACTGTACCACTAATAAATTGATGTGATCTGATATCACATAAAAAAAATGTTTAACATTTATTTATTATTGAGAGACAGACACAGAGCATGAGCAGGGGAGGGGCAGAGATATGGAGAGGCACAGAATCTGAAGCAGGCTCCAGGCTCTGAACTGTCAGCACAGAGCCCGACGTGGGGCTCGAACTCATGAACTGCGAGATCATGACCTGAGCTGAAGTCGGACGCTTAACCGACTGAGCCACCCAGGGGCCCCTGATATCACATTTTTAATTGGGTTAAAGTTCAAGAAAAGACCCCTGTCTCTCACTCCAGGTGGGGCTTCCACATACTCTGTGCTGATGTCACACGGCTATCCTAGAGAGATTTTTATTGCTCTTCTCCAGCATCCTGCTCTCTTGCTCTCCCTCTCTCTCCTTTTGCTCTCTGTTACCAAGGGTTAGTCTGTTGTCCTTCTGAGATGGCCAGCAATACTCTCTTCCACCAGGAATACATCTCTGTTATTGGGCCACAAGGTAAGCTTTGTTATTGGGCCACAGGTAGCGTGAAAACCCAGGAATTATTAGCGTCTGATTCAATCTTTCAGTTTATCCCTGGGACACTGGAATCTCTTCCTTTAATACTGAGGACACTATGAAAGAAAATGCCCCAAATTATTGATCATGGACAAAACTGTTATTTCTAAGACTTGCTCCCCAGGGAGGGAAGTTAGGGGATGAGAGTAGTTTCTTGTTTACTTTAGTGTCTCCAGTTCAGAGAAAGGTGGTTAGTCTCATCCCCTTTGTCCAAGAGTCCCAGGATGAGGACAGGTCTTCAGCTGCTCTTTTATAGCTTTCTCACAAGGAGGGGAAATACCATTTATATGAACCAGTCCAGCACCTGAGCAGAGCATGACATGGCATGTTCAGGCATACTTGAATTTCAGCAGTGGGCATGCAGATTTGCTCCCTTTCTGTGACATCCACTGTATCTTAACAAGGACACCTGAATTAATGCTTGGAATGGGGAAATCAGAAAATAAAAACCTGGACATTTATTGAAGCTTCAAGGTCAGAGACATTATGCTTTAAGACTTCTCGGTCAAGCCTGAAATTCTAACTGAAGATATAGAGCAGTGGTGATCAGTTGTGTCTGCTTTCTCCCCATCCCCTGGTTGTTGTGAAAGCTGGAGAGACCCTGGGAGCCAGGTAGAGTCCTCTCCTTGTGGCAACACCATGGGCTTCTCCTTATTAGCCATTGCTGATTTGATCATCAGCACCAGAGACTCATGTGCAAGAATAAGGAGGTGCCCTGGATTGTCACATTTTGCCTCTGTACGTCTCTTCATAGAGCTCTGAAGTGTAATATTGATCTAGGAGGCACTGGTCACAACTGGCATTTTCATCCTCTAAATTAAAAGAATAAGAGAATTTTGATGAATTGAACAAAGTCTAGAAGCTTTATCTTGCACTGACATTTTGATTTTTTTTTAAGGAAATACATTTCCTAACTATATGCTGCAGATAGATAACTCTGTTATTCTACTCATTTGTTGGAATTGTAGAAAACATAATGAAACTTGCCAGCATGCTCAAGTCTCAGATTTTGCAGCTTATCATAATTCACGCAGGCTGTGCCACAAGGTATGCTGGAATGACAAGAAGGGGGAGCACAGAGAGAGGAGAGCAAGCCAGAAATAGGCAAAATTAAACCCCAGGTATTCATCTGTTTATTAAAATTAAATTTCAGGGACCATGGCCAGTAGACTGAATTAAAATGTCCAAGTTGGTGACCAGAAAGCCATAACATAATGTCCTAAGACACTGGCCTAGAGGCTGCATTATAATATCCAAGGAGAATGGTCATGAGACCTCATTTTCATGTTCAAAGCAGCAGAGGCCAATTTCCAGATTATAATGTCATGGCAGGGTAAGGAGAGTGGATCATGAGACTACATTATAAATTCCAAAGTTATGATCTTAATAACATTATAATCTACAGGGTATGTTTAAAGGAGTCAAATGATAATTTCAGAGGATAGAAGCCAAAAGGCCATATTGTGGTGATCAAGAAGATACACAGAAACTGTACATTATAATGTGTTAGGCTGTGACTAACAAAATCCATTCTTTCTATGACCTACTTCTTGGCCAGCTGGTGACAGTGCAGTGCTCAAGGACTGAAAGGTATTGCCCTCTACATTTTCTGGTTTGTGGATGAAAGTAGAGAAGTAATCGGGGGTGAGCATCAGGGGTGAAGTTACTTGCTATTTCAAGGGAGGACCTGTGTAACACACTGACAAGAGTCTTACAGATCTGGGCTGAATGGAACAGGCAAAGGCTGACAAAAATTGTAATGACAGATCTCACGTTTGTGAATTCAAGCTCTGCATCGGGATGATGGTGTGGAGCCTGCTTGGAATTCTGTCTCTCCTTCTCTCTGCTCTTTCCCCACTTGTTTCTCTCTCTCTCTCTCAAACTAAATAAATAAACTTAATTTTTTAAAATTATAATGACAAATCTCAGAATCCGTGTGTGTTAATCTTCTCGGGTTGCTTTAACAAGATATCACAGGGGGCTTAACCAGCAGACACTTTCTTTCTCACAGTTCTGGAGGCTAGAAGTCCAAGATAAGGTGTTAGAGGTTTGGGTAATGGTGAGACCTCTATTTCTGATTTGCTATATCTTCACATGGTCTTTTCTCTGTGCTCTTATGCAGAAAAAGAGAGAGAGAGAGAGAGAGAGAGAGAGAGAGAGAGAGAGAGAGATTTGGTGTCCCTTCTTCATATAAGGACACCAGTCCTATCAGATTAGGGTCCCACCCTGATGACCTCATTAGCTATAATTACCTCCTAAAGACCCTATCTCCAAATATAGTCACTTTGGAGCCTAGGGCTTCAACATATGGATTTGGGGGAATATAATTCAATCCATAACATTGTGTATCATTGGCTCACCTGCATATCGGTCAGTTTTTGGTTGGCCAAGTTGGAAACTGGTCTTACTCTAATTCTCTTGCACTGCAGGGGAACCAATTCTCTAGAAAGAAGACATTCTAAGAAGGATCTGAATAAAGGGACAGCATGCTTCTGCTCTAATAACATTTTATTCAAACCTCTTACAGCACTTTTCATAAGCCTTAATAAACTAGGCAGTTGTGATGCGTAATTATATGCATAATTGTTTTCATACATATGGTCTTCTGGTTGTTTTCTGTTACTTTCCAGATGTATTATTCTTTCTTCTCTACTCTATTTTCTGCCTTGGGAAGTTGTCAGGTGCAATTCTCTTGTTCCTGTATGGTTTGGAAGTCATAGCTGGAAAAAAAAAAGGTGGGAAAATTAATACTTGCAGCTACCTCGCAGCAAGGTTTACTAAGGCTGCCTGTATTCTTCAACAGAAGGGTTCTGCTCTTCTCAAAGAAGCTTTTTCTACATGGATCTTTCCACCTTGCATCTAAGGACTACTTTCTCCTCTCATCCTTTTGTTACCACAGAGTCCCTGCTAGTAAACCTGGGTCACTGCACCATCTCTTGTGGTTTCTTTAAACCCGTGGATGCATTTGTAAATAGTCTGTTTTTCTAAGGTTATTTGTTAATAAATCTGCAAAGTATCCTGAAATATGCTATTTGTTTCATACAGAGGCACTGACTGATACAAAATGCATCACTAGGCCAAATTTCCATTCTTGTTTATTCTCCTTGAGTCAATTTACAGGCACATAACTTCCCAGAAAAATCAGCTGTATTGACTGGGATGACGTAGTCACAAGTTGGAAATGCTTGGCCACAAAGCATTGTAAGAGCTCAGCAGTGTGTAGGGATATGGAGAGGAAGCTGGAATGACTGAGAGGAATGGTCTCAGCTGGAGTGTGGTGAAAGAAATCCAAGTCATAGTGTCCAGAAGCACATGGTGAACTTGAGCATGACCCAGGCTGGGACTGAGACCCCAGCAAGTGAGAACTGCTTCCGAAGGCCATCTGCTTTCAGGACAACAGATTGGAAGTGAGCCTCTACCACTCATACATACTAAGCTAAAAATGTTTTCATGATGCTAAACATATGTATTTCCCCTGTAGGATTCAAGAAAGTTTTCTTTATTTTGAATTATGAAGTAATGCTTCTCATAAGCCCCTCCTTTTTCCCTCCAAATGGCCCTTGTGTCCAAAAGTTGCCCACCCTGACTCTAAGCAGTTATGTTAATTAAGAACAGTTACTGCATGGTGGCCTAAATCTTGGACTTTAGAGCCAAACAGAGTTACATTCAAACACAGTCTCCATCATGTAGTAGTTATATGACTTAACCTTAGTTAAGTTACTTGGTCTTTCTGAACCTGAATTTTCTCATCTATAACTGGGGATACTCTTAGTATTTACCTTGGAGTATTGCTGTGAGAAATGAATACTGGTAGAATGAATTGGTAGAATTCTACCAAATGAATTTGGTGGAATACTTAGCTCAGTTCCTTGCATAGAGTAAGCATGGAATAGATGCTGGCCACACTCTTCCATGCACCTCAGCTGCTCGGCATCAGACAGGAGGCATTGCATGGTCCTAGGTAGTCAACCTACCTCAGGAGCCTTCTTAGCTTATATTGGACAGCATAGAAGATGGGGTCCAACATACATGGGAAGGAGATGAAAAGATCTATGCAGAGTACTAGGGCCTAAATGGGGCTGGGAGCATCATGGCTAGCCTTGATAGCTGGAATGGTAGAGCACAGAGTTGACAGCCCAGAAATGTGGGTCAACTTTCCTGACCCTGATGTCCTTGGTTAGTGAGTAGTGGTGGAGTGAGTGAGAAGGCATGGTTTCAGAGCCTTTAGGAGAAGACACACAAATTTTGATCAAATAGAGCAGATGTAGATATGTGATTAGGTATTTCCAATTTGATAGTAGATGTTCAAATGTATTGGGAATAGTCTTCTTAGTTCCAACTGATAATATTAATAATAATAATAATAGCTGAAATGTGTTGAGCTTATATCATGTGCCAGTCATCGTGCTATTTTGTTTTTTACAACTTAATTACGAGAAAAGTATGGCTATTACTCCAGTTTACAGATGAAGAGATAGGCATAATAGGCACAGAGGGGATAAATAAATTGAAAAAGTTCTGCTAGCCAGCAAACATCAGGGTCAGCATGAAATCTGAGTCAGCTCTAATGATTACAAGGCTTCAACTTTTAGACTTAGAGAGTGACTTAGTGAGCAGCATAAACATCTGGACTCACTCCTCATCTATTTCTTCTTTCTCAAGGCAAATATTTCAAAAAGACCAATGGAACTGGCTTATCACTTTTAGCCATGTCACCTTAGGCAAGTGACTTCATCTCTCTGAGCCTCAGCGTCCTCATCTATAAACTGGGAAAATAATATCCACTTCACTGAGGCAGGTGTTAAATGATACAAGATATGAAAAGTCTTAGCACAGAATAGATTCTAAGTTAGGACTAGTCCTAGTCTTCTTTTCTTCTGTTATATTCCCCTCCAAAAGGCCATCCATCATCGTGGATTCCTCCAGTAACAGGGGCCTCAACTCTTCCCTGGAAGTTCTTCTGGTCCATTACACAACATCCCTGATGATTTGACTTGGCTTTTTATAATAAAATGCTTGCCTGAGGTCAGTTCTCTGAGTTGACATAGACTAAGTTCAATCCCTTTTTCACATTACTGGACTTTTCACATTATAAAGATAATGCTCATGACCTCCTATTTTTTTTCTTTCCAAAGTAAACACCTGTAGTTACTCCCACCATCTCTCAATCGTGAAGCCTGTGGATTCTTTCACTTCTCAGTCCTTTGATAGTGACATTCGTCAATTTCTCTTTTCAATTTTTCTTATTTCCCAAGAAGCAAATGTTCGCTATAAAAAAAGGAAAAACCTATGGACTTAATAAAATGAAAATAATGACTTCTAAGGCAGTGTTTGCTCTTGCACAGTCTACCCTGGGGATCTTCATTCCTTTGCTACCATGAGTAATCTGGCACATGCCGCTGGTACCATCTTGATACAGCTCTCTTGGCCTGAAATTAGGTGACAAAATATAAATCTTCTTAAGTTGCTCATTAGAGATAATTGAGAAATGGATGAAGAAAGCAGTGCTGAACCCTGTAGAAGATGCAGATACCTCATTAATCTGCCTCATTTGGTACTACCATTATCTCAAATTACAAATTCGTTGTACTTTCATCATATTTGTACAAAAGGAGATTGCTTGCCCAGAGACTTCAAGGAATTAGATGGAAGCTGTAATTTGGCCAAGAACAACATCCACTCCCCAAATCTTGGGTGGTAGGAATCATAGCCTGTTCTGTAATGTCAGTTCCTCCAGCTGTCATTTCTGATCACAACCTTCCGTCTAGAACTTCTTTTTGGTACCCCAGGAATTGTCTTGTTCAAGTGTGAACTAAAATCAGTACTTCTTTACTTGTCCCAGTGCTTAAAATTCCAAGTTCAGGCATCTCCTAGCTCCCAGTTCCCAGTCTTTTCGTGGCATTTATTACCAAGAATATCTTGGATATTTAGAAAGAAAAGCTTATGTAGCCTGTATGGTCATGGAAGATGGGCACTCCCAATGCAGAAGTAGTTTTCCAGATTTCATCCATAAAGCATCGTTTATACAATCCTAAATGGATTCTCTATAATGTCAGTGTATAATATATAATAGGAAAATGTATATGGTCTCTATTAGTGCCTTAGCTACCTTAACACATACATGTGCACACACACATAGTGAAAGCAAGGAAGATTTGGTTTTGAAGTCTACTTTTGCTCATTTCCTCTCCTGGCTGAATTATCTCCTATTCTTTCCAACCTCAAATCCTCCTTTTTGTGACCCTAAACATTTTTACTCACTGCTAGAGGCCCTGCTTCTAAGTGTCCATTGAGTAGATGATAGAGTTCCAAATTTGTAGCTGACTTGTAGAACAGTCCTCCCTGCCCCCTTCACCCCTCCACCCCCTGCCATGTGTAAAGCTCCAGCATTTGGCAGCTCTGCAGGTCACAATGAAAACTGTTGAGGACTTGAATAGGAAGAGGCTGGAGGCAAATCAGTGTTAGAAACTCTTGGATATTTAGGATTAGATTCCGAGTCATGGGATAGCATTTTCCTCCTGGACTTTGTTTTTCTTGGAAAAGAGTATGGAAGTGAAGAGGAATTTGGATCTCTGGGAACAAGGGCTGATGAGAGATCCATAAACCTCTGTAATATAAATCCAAACTGCTGTGAGACATCAGTGTCACGAAGGCAGGAGTACCATTCACCATTCACCCTTGCATCTCCAGCTCCTGGTACGTAGAGGGTGCTCAATAAATGCTTAGTGAATAAATAAAGGATTGAATAATACATGAAAGTTAAATAACTTTTTTTTTTGCTTTTGTCTTCTCCATGATTATTTATTTTCTTCTTCCTTCTTAGTTTTTGCCAAGTCTTTTTCAAAATTCTGTGCTGTCTCATATGCTTAGGGGTTGAGTATTAGAACACTTGTATCAATATTTGGCCAGAGTTTAAAAGTGACCTGTAAAAGTGACATATCACTGGAGTCCTTAAGGAGAATGGGGTGGGCCAGAAGAGTGAATGGAAGAAAGAGAAAGAGGCACCCATGAACTCAAATCTAGAGATCTCAGTTGCTTCATGGCTGGCATTTTAACCTTTCTCTTAAATAGCATGATGATTCCTTTATGTACAAGACATTCTGGAAAGGTGTCTTTGTTTCTTTAAGTAAAAAATCAGAGTCAGAGTGAAGATTGTTGAAAAGTAAGCTGCCTGGAATCTGAGGCTGATAAAAGGTGAAAAGTCAGAAAGTTTCATGTGAAAAGAAGGAAACCACTTCAACAAGAACCACACTGGGACCTGTTTTCAACTTGCTGACCCTGTGCTAGATCAGCCTTACTCCAAAAAACATTCTGTTTTCTGAGTTTTAAAAATGTGTTTGCAGAGGCTTGGCCTCTAGGACTCAACAAATAACAACTGGAAAAACACCACAGAGAAGAATTAGTGAGGATTGCCTTTAAACCTGAGTGGACTACTTTGGCCAAAAAAAGTTTTATTTTATGAGGTTGTGATCTGATTATTGACTTGGTTTATGAAAACTACATGTTTCCAGGAAGCTCCCATTCCAGGCAAAAGGATAGATCCTGGACCGGGTCACCCAGATTCTCTCTGGGATCCCAAGTCTTCACTCTGAGACTTCAAAGACTCTCCTTTTATCATGACACAGAACATCATCTGAAGGGTGTTGTTTGCTGAAGAACTGAGCAGACACAGCAAAAATCAGTTTGCCAACAGTCCTCCTCATCCCCTTCATCTAATCTTAATGTTCTTTGGTCTCTCACCCATTCTTACCCCCATCACCCCGTATGACCTCCTTATACTAATTGAGTCCAGACTTTCATCCATGGAGAAAAATCATAGTCTTGTCCAATTGCAAAGATGAAAATTAGTGTGAAGATTGTTTTCTTTGCAGGTAGAAGACTTTATGGTCATGGTTTATCTTTTTGGGGAGACTTCCCACACTTTTCTAGGGACAAATACTCATACTGACTCCTTCTGGCTAGAAGAGGGGCTGGTGTGCCCTTACTACCTATGCCAGCTCTCCCTCAGTGACCCAGGCATGCTGCTTTTTATGAGAAGGGGAGAAGTCAGGCTATGGTGCCCAAGCTCTGCAGAGCCAGACAAAGACTCTCCAAGGGAGCTGAACATTCACCTTTCTAAAATTTGTTAAGGGAGAGCAAAGTAAAGTGCACAATCAGAATTAAAATGAATTGCCTTGGGTAGCTAGAATGAAAGGGAAAATATTTTTGAAAGATTTTTCAGGTCTTTCTTTTTTGAAAAAGATAACAGCCTTAAAATAAGTAAGACTTTCTTCAAGGTCTAAGAGACACCATGATCTCACTTTGAACTTTGAGTGACAACACCCCCATTGTGTATTTCAATAGAGGCCTTCAGAATTCATTAACTTAAGGGGAGGAACATAGCATAGGAAAAGAAGAAAAAGACAGAGAGGGACATGATCCCCCCTAAAATATCCCAACATAATTTCTTTATCCTGTTGTTCAAGAGGGGAAAAAATATGTAACTGCTTGATATATGATAATTCATGAAATCAGTTTTTGAGTTGCGAAATAAGTCACTGTTATATTGCTCAATTTAGTGAAGACCAATGTTCAAATAATACTCAGGGGAGAAATAGAAACCAAATGGAAGAAATAAATACTGAGTGCCATTGCATGGAGAAGCCTGTAAGTATCACACCAGATTAGGTCACATCAGATTAGGTTCTCTCCCCCACCACACCACCCACACCAAGTGTTTTAGCTTTTCTCTCCCTTTCTCTGCTCAGGCAGTCTGTGCAAGTAAAAGTGTGCTGATCTTTGGGGATAAAAACACAAGTTGAAATCTTAGGAAACCTCCAGAGGCACCTGGGCCATTCACACACTGATTGGTGGTGCAGTCAGTAGATTGAGACAAGGGGGGTGCTGATTGCTTATTATGATATATGAATTGTTACAGTGATGATAAGGGGGGAGAATTGGGAGGAGAATGGAAATCTTACTGCATTTTGACAAAGAATTTAATTCCTATTGTTTCAGCCAAGCCTGGCACATCCCTGAGCTTGCTTCCCCATGCTGATAGGCTTAAACTACCACTACTACACCCTACTTTCTGGTAGCCAAGATGACTTCTTTCTTTATTTCATTACCACCATACCACAAATGGCCATGGCAAACGAGAGTAAGTATGGATGCTGGGGAAAAGTTTCTAAGGTCATGTGACTTCAGAAATTCTGCCAGGGACATATGTGGCCACCCCACAAGCATCATAGAACACTTCTCTCAGTGGCAGGTGGAAATATTTTTTAGTTGAAAGCTTTACCTTCCAGTACCTTCTATCCTATTTTCCTCATGTTGGAAGTCTTTGAGCGGAGAGAGAGAAAAAAAAGTTCCAATATGGAAATGAACCTGTCCTTGTGTAGGTGAAAGAGAGCAAGAGAAAGGAGCTTCTGATTTTAATTGAGGTTAGCAGATGCCAGTGCTTTGGTGTCAAATGTAAAATCATACAGTGGAAGAGTTATTAGCTACTCAATAGTACAGATCAGGATGCCTATCTGGACATGGTGTACATGTCTGGGAGTATGAGGCAGAAAAAAGAAAGATGCATACAAGTTTCAGGCATAGGCCTATTAGTATTGGAACCTGCCCTCCAGCTGCCATTGAGGGTTTACATTACGTGCAGCTGGGATGGGGCACTCCTTCTGGGCTCTTGTACAAGATCCACAGCCATCCCACAGGGAATGGAAGATCTTTCCAAGAGAAATCCTTCCTTCTTGGTGTTGGAGATTGGCCTGGAAGAGATTGAAAGACACAGTTAATTTAGCAAAGGTTTCCAGCCATCTCTTTTTGATATGGGCTTTCTTCTTTTGTGGAAACCCCATCCTGAGATTTCCCCCCAGTAATGGGGAAAGCTTAGCAGGCATGCAGAAAACAGCTTTCAAAATTTGAGGTAAGGAAAAATTTCTTAGCTAGGGTACAAGGAACACAGATCATAGAAATAAAGTGGTAATTTTGATAATATTAGAGTTACATTTGGTTTATTAAGAAATTCACACATGACAATTCAAGAACTAGAAGAAATATATTTACAATACATATAAACCCCTTATCCTCCAAATATAATAATATACAGATGAATACTAAAGTTTATAAAGCACTAAGAAATTAAAGAAGCTGGGAAGGGCAGGGGAAAGTGTAAACAGAAAATTCACAGAAGGAATATGAATAGCCAGTATATATATATATATATATATATATATATATATATATATATATGACAAAATACTCTACGTCATTAGAATAATGGAAATTTCTTTTTTAAAAAAATTTTTAATGTTTATTTATTTTTGAGACAGAGACAGAGCATGAATGGGGGAGTGTTAGAGAGAGGGAGACACAGAATCTGAAACAGGCTCCAGGCTCTGAGCTGTCAGCAAAGAGCCCGACATGGGGCTCGAACTCACGGACCCCGAGATCATGACCTGAGCCAAAGTCGGCCGCTTAACCGACTGAGCCACCCAGGCCCCCCAGAATAATGGAAATTTCTAACTAAAACCACAAATTGCCCACTAATCAGGCTGGCAAAAGTTAAAAAGTCTAAAAAACCATGTTGGCAAGGATGTGGAGTCATAGGAATACTTACACTTTGCTGCTGAACAAGTAAATTGGCACAACTTTGAAAAACAAGTTGACACTAACCAGTAAAGTTGAAGTTGCCCAAATTCCCTGAGCTGGTAATTCCATTTTTTGGTATATACACCATTGAGGTATCCTTGAATGTGTATGCCAAGAAACATATAGAAAAACCCTCAAAACAACATTGATCCTGAAAGCAATATCTGGGACCAATGCAGATATCTATCATCTGGAATAGATAGTTCAAATATTATGTATTCAGACATCAAAACAAAATAGAACATGAGTAAAATGAAAGAACTAGAGCTACATATATCAACAATAATTGAGGAAAAATTTGTAAGAAACATACAACTAAATATGTAATAAATATTTATATTTCACATAAGAAACATTTATATACATGAAGAATATATAAAATAAAACTACACATTGCTTGGAGATTCATAAAAATTTTAGTTAAAATATGAATATAGGCATAGGAATAAAAACATTAAATACAGGACAGTGTTTTCCTGGGAAAGGAAGGAAAAGAATGGGGGAGAGGTTTAAAGGGGTATTCAGTTCTGCTGACAATGTTTTGTTTCATATTAAGGGCGTGAGTTCACATATATTCAATATATTGTTTTAATATCTATTTGTATGCCATAAATACAGCAAATTAACTTTTTTTTAGCTTCTTAAAAGTGTTTATTTAATTTTGAGAAAGAGAGAGAGATAAAGTGAGTGCATGAGAGAGGGGCAGAGAGAGAGAGGAAAAGAGAATCTCATGCAGGTTCCATGTTGTCATTGCAGAGCCCAATGGGGCCTCAAACCCAGGAAGTGTGAGATCATGACCTGAGCTGAGATTAAGAGTTGGACACTTAACTGACTGAGTCACCCAGGCACCCCAGCAACTTAACTTTTTAAGAAAGAAGTCATGGTAGTTGATGGAGTATAGTAAGACTTATTTCCTTTCCTTTAGAGTAAAAGATTACTCTCGGGAACATTCTCCACCCTTTCCCCAAAGCTATAGAATCCAAAGGTATAACAAGAAAAGGGAACTGGGAGAACAAACAAACAAACAACAAATAAAAAACCCATTTCACACTGGGAAGACAGTATGCCGTGGCTAATGGACCTGATCACTATGTAAGGAGGACATTTATTTTTGTCATGTGTGTGTTTAAACAACTTCCTTTCTTTATTCCCTTTTCATTCAATACCTTCATTTTCTTCTGAAGGATACTTCCTCCTCCAGTCATAACCCATGTGTTTGCAAAGACCTCTGTGGAGGAAATGACCTAAGTCAAAGCCAGTCACCAGGCTACAGTTATTGATTCAACGATATATTGTCTAATCAAAGTCCACGACACTCAAAAAACTTTGCAGGCAGTCATTGGAAAGGGACTCTTGCTTTTCTGTCTTCCATGGCTGAGACCAGAAGAGAATGCGAGGCCCAAAGCTGCTTCAGGATGTTGTGACTAGGAGTCTCTCCAGCTAGTCTGAGGATGAAGGCTGCGAGGAGGAAATCTAAATGGAGAAGCAGAGTGGAAGAAACTAGGTCCCAGTTGATTTGTCATAGCTTCCAGTCAAGCTGTCTGACATTAGCCCCTCCTCTGAGCGCTTTATGGGTGATAGGTGTTGAGGAGGGCACTTGTTGGGAGGAGCACTGGGTGTTGTATGCAAGCGATGAATCACGAGAATCTACTCCCGAAGCCAACAGCACACCGTATACACTGTATGTTAGCTAACTTGACAATAAATTATGTTAAAAAATATACACCCTTCTTATGCATATGATTCGACTTTTCCCTTTCTTGCAACCAAAATGATCCTAACTGATAAATCTTTCATTACTAATAAAATATCAAGATGAACCCCCTTCTTAGCAATACAAATAATCATAATTCTGCCTGAAAGGAGAGCACTCTGCCCCCTATGCTTATCTATCTCCCACCTGCCAGGTCATCAGTTCCCCTGAAAGCCTTTCCTAACCCCCTCAGCATCTAATAAAGGAAACACAGCTGGCTCCACTCAGATCCAATACCTAGTCCTTTTGTCACAGAATTGTCTAATCAAAACAACTAAAATTGCCTTCCCAGAAATTAAACCCTTCTTTTGACTAGAGACACTTATACCAGCCAAAAACACTTGAGGAAGACCCAGTGAGGAGGTCATTGTTATCCTTACTTTGAATATCTGAGAAAAAATGAAGGCAGAGGAGATGAGTCCATGAGGAGGTAATTTGTTTCTTCTGTCAGATGTTTCACAACACAGGTGATGGTCTAAATTTAAAGATTCTTTAAACAGCATGTACCCAGACTAATGAAAATCAAAGTTCAAGGGCTTATTTCAATTATGATGAACAACCCACCCATTTGTAAGGATTTATTGACTAGCTGGGGAATATTTAAAATTTGCATTTCACTTGCCACTTTAGAATTTTTTTCCAAGAGCATTAATCTTCTTTCCTCTTTTTCTGTTCTTTAAAAGGTCTTGACTTGCTATTCTTAAATGAAATTATCCTTGTCTGCTTCCTCTTCAGTGAAATGAAACCAACTTTAAATAACTCACCTAGACAGCTGGGTTTTAAAACTTTTTGAACAAATACTTTCTCTCAAAGTCCCCTACATGTTGTGATGTTCTATTCTATCCTATTCCATTCCATTCTATTTTAAAATGTCTTGGTCAAGACCCACTAAATTGGCTACTACTGAAATAACTTCTGTCTTCCAGAGTTGTTTGATATTTGTTTAGGAAAATCTTTGAATCAGAAAAATCTTTTTTTTTGTTGTTAGCTTCCTTCATCTTACTTCTAATCTAAGAATATTTTCAATCAGTGAATGAAGGTATCAGTTCAATCAGTTTTCCTGTACCTGGCTCTAAAGGGATTTTTCCAGTCATTTGCCTTTTGCGCTTAGGCGCATTTAGTATCCTTCCTCTGCTGTGCATAAAGAAGATGGGTGCTACATTTCTCAGACTCTTTTCCCAACTGTCAGTAAGTTTTATCCAGAAGGACATATTACCAAGGCAGGCAGGGGGAGGGGAGAACCACATTTCTTTCTCTCCTCTTGGGCTGCATTTCCCATGTGATCCCCACTCTTGTTGGAAGCCTCTGCTCTGATTCTGCCGTCTACATGATAGACTTGGCTCCTGGCCTCGGCAAACATCTCACATTGTTCTCCTGTTTTAGGAAGAGAAGAAGCTTTCTGTTGCTGCTAATATCTGGATTGCTTTCTGATCTGTTATCTGGCTTTAGAAGGTTTCTAATAGTTTTTTTTTTTTTTTTTTAACTATCTCGTACTAAATGTCTTCCATAGCGTTACTGAATATTCACTTTTTTTTTAGGCTGATGCATTAGTACATCCTGATGATATATATCAGGTTTGGGTTACACTATTATTAATTTGATCCACATCTTGAATTTTATTTCTGGGAATGGGTAGATTTGAGGGCCTAAAATTCTGAAGAAAAGGGTATCAGAAAAGTGAGCCCAACATTCTTCATGAAAGTTTTCTCTTGAGGTATTTGCCAATTCCTAATGGACTAAGAAGTCAAATGGATATTAAAACATTAAAAAGCTTCAAGATTTATGTAATCTCTGGGTACTTGAGAAAGGGAGAGACAGAAAAGAATTTTAAGGCCTGCCATGGAACAGGGATCTTGGAAACAACACAGACATTTAGTTGAGGGCCCTGAATGGCTCCTCCTAGAAATAAGAGTACACCAGCTCTGACAGAGAAGCAAGCCAAGCCTCAAGAAGCCTGAAACAAAACCTCAAGCCATCTTAATCCTAATTAAATCAAGGTAGTCTTCCCAAGGTAGCTTGTCAGGAGAAAATTAAATTCTGTCCAGAAGAATATAAATCATCCTAAACCTCTACATTTTAAAAATATAAAATAAAACTAACTAAATATGACACAAAAAGTGGCCACATGGCTGAAAATCAAAAGAAAAAAAGAGAAAAGCAACAGAGCCATAATGTAATAAAACTCTGGATATACAATGTAACTTTAAAATTTAGACTTATCAGCCAGATACTTTTTAGAGACTATAATTCACATGTTCAAGAAAATAGATAATAAATTACACTGGAGAAGTGGAATCTATAAAAAGAGTAAAATAGAAATTTTAGAACTGAAATAATTCCCATTGTTGGTTCAATAGAAGTTTGGGTGCAACAGAACTGAGTAAGAGTAAACTAAAAAATGTAGTAGAGGGGTGCCTGGGTGGCTTAGTTGCTTAAGCACCCGGCTTCAGCTCAGGTCATGATCTCACGATCCATGAGTTCGAGCACTTCATAGGGCTCTGTGCTGACACTTCCGAGCCTGGAGCCTGCTTCGGATTCTGTATCTCCCTCTCTCTCTGGCCCTCCCCTGCTTGTACTCTGTTTCTCTCTCAAAGATAAATAAAAACATTAAAAATTTAAAAAAAAATAGTAGAAAATATGCAGATTGAATCACAAAGAGAAATATGTAAAGAACACAAAATGGGGCATGCTGAAGTCTAAATATGTGTAATGAAGTCTCAGGAGGAAAAGAGAGAAACAAAGAGAAAAGGTGGAAGAAATGTTGGAAGAATTTTAGGCTATGAATTTCATAAAACTCAACAAAAGACCTCAAGACCAAATTCAAGAGGTTCTTCAAACTGCAAGCAAAATGAATAAAAATATATCTACACTTGAACACATTATACTGAATAATGCTGTAACCAGAGTCAAAATGAAAATCTTAAGAGCAACAGGCAGTTGGGGGGTGGGGTGGGGAAAGGCTCATTAGCTTCAAAGGAGCAACAATAAGACTAACATACAAAAGGTAAAACAAGACCAAATTCTGAAAGACAGGATTTGCTAACCCAGAGTTCTGTATTTCAAAAATGATGGTAAAATACATTTTTGATAAATAAAAGGAATGTATTGCCAGTGGTCCCACACTAAAATAAAGAATATGTCATAATTAAAAGAGATGATTCAATTGGAGATTATAAAATCATAAATTTGTCTGCACTTAATAAGATTAGTAACATAAGCTTAAATATATACATAAAGCAAAATGATATATGTACAAGGATATCAACAAATCAAAAATCATAGTTGGAGATTATAGAATCTCTTTTACAGTAACTAATAAGAGGATAATAAACCCGTCGAGCTATACTACCAAAATAAACTGTATGATGGCTTTAAAGCCACCTCCACAAATTGCATATTTGAAATCATATAGAATATATTCTCTGACCAAAGTGGAATCCATCTAGGAATAAATCTGTAAATACTTGAGTATACAGCAAAGTATACCTAAATAAAACATGGGCCAAAAAAAAAATCACAGTGGAAATTAGAAAATATATGGGTTCAAATAATGATGGAAATATAGCAAAAGTTGTGGGTTGCAGCTAAAGCTGTGCTTAGAGGAAAACTTATAGCCTGAGTTGATATATTATAGAATAAGAAGACTGAAAATAGATTTCCTAAGCTTGCATCATGAGAAGTCATGATAATACTTGAATAATACCTGAATAAAAATCAATAAAACCAAATAATATTCTCTCAAAAGCATTATTTAGATACATATTCTTCTGGCAAGACCAAACATAAGCATAGAGAAGGTTTATATCAAGAATGAAAAAGAGTATATTACTGTAGATTCTACAATTATTAAAATGATAATAAGAAATACAATGTAAAGTTTTTTTTCAAGGATGTCTGCTATCTCTACTTGTATTCACCATTGTACTGAAGTTCTTAGCCACTACAATTAGACAAAGAAAGAACCAAGATGTATACAAATTGAAAAGGAAAAAATGCATTTGTTATTATTTCTGTGCATATGGAAAATTGAAAATAATCTATAGATAAATTGTTGAAATGTATGAATTGTTCATCCATGTTGTTGGACACAAAGGGCATATACAGTCAATTTCTATATACTACTAAAATTATTTGCAAGCAAAAATGTAAAAGATATCATTTAGCATCAAAAATATCAAATATCTAGGAATAAATGTTATAAGCTATATGCAAAATGACTCTACAAAAACAGTAAAAACTGCTGAGAGAAATTGAATAAAACAAGTAAGAGAGGAATATGCCATGTTATGGACTGGAAGAATGTCATTTCCCTATATATACCTATAGATTCTATCACTAATCAATCAGTGAAAATAATCAAAATTGTCAGCATAAATCACCAAGCGTTTTAGTGGAAAATGACAAGTTGATTCTAAAACTGATATGGAAATATAAATGAATCAAAATAGGTAAAGATTTATGTTTCTTTTGAAGAAGAAACATAAACCTGGACCCTTTGTGTTACCAGAAACCAACTATGATTATAAAGCTACAATAACTAAAGAGTGTAGTATTGAGCAAAGGTAAAGAAATGCACCAAGGGGACAGAATGGAGAATTCAGATATAATATGACTCAATTCCTGAAATGATGATGAAACAGATAAGATCTAAATGAAAAACCTCTATTGCACCATATAAAAAATAATTATGGGTGGATTACAGACCAAATATGAAAATACTTTGGAAGACAACATAGAGATGTCTTCAGCACCATTAGGAAAGTCAGTATTTCTTAAACAGGACATGGACAGCACTAACCATGAAGGAAAAGATTGAAGTAGATTAATTTACTTAAGAATTCTGGATTTCAAAATACACTACAAGGAAGAGAATAAAAAACAGGGTAGCATAACATATTTGTTTTTAATGTATCTCCCACATGTTTCAACTAGATGATAGATAGATAGATAGATAGATAGATAGAATTTATATACATTCACATATATGCATAAAGATATATATTTTTAAAAAGGGGTTGAATGCTATAAATACTGTAAGTTTGAAAACAACATGTTGGAAAAGAAGGCTTCTAAACACCAATAAGTGTAGGAAAAAGTGAACAATATCCTCAGTCATCGAGGAGATATAATTTTAGGCATCAACCTAAATTGACAAATTTGGATATTATATGTGGTACCTGTGAATCTAAAATAGGAAAACAAACTCATAGTACAAGCGTTAGTAAAATATTAAGTAACTGGCATGTGAATGCAGTGTTGGTGGACATAGGTATTTATAAAATACTTTAGAAAAGTTTTTATGGGGCACCTGGGTGGCTCAGTCGGTTAAGCATCTGACTTAGGCTCAGGTCATGATCTCACCATTTGTGGGTTCAAGCCCTTTATTGGGCTCTGCACTGAGAGCTTGGAGTCTGCTTTGGATCCTATGTATCCCTCTCTCTCTGTCCCTCCCTGATCTCTCTCTTTCAAAAATAAATAAACGTTTGAACAAAAAAAGAAAAAAAAGAGAAATCTTTGATAAAATCTACTACAGCTAATCTACCAAGGCTTCTATACCCTTTGACCTAGCCGTTCCACGTGTAGGTTTGTATCCAACAGAAATGTGTATGTACCAGTATGCATATAGACAATGAATAAGACATGAACAAGCATTCCTACCAACATTAATCACAGTAGCCTCAAACTGATAAGATGCAAATATCCATCAACAGTGGAATGGATGATAAATGTAATATATATTAAAAGATTACAGCTATGTACAAAAATACTAATATATATGATAGACAAAACATTGAGTAAAAGAGATAAGACACAACAGTAAATGTTATATGTTTCTTATTCATACAATGTGCAAAAAGACTCAAAAATAATCTATGGTGATGAAAGTCAGAATAGTCATTACTTTTGGAGGTGTAATGACATGAGTGGCCATGAGGGGGATTTTTGAGGTGCTGGTAATATTCTATAGTGGGTTGGCAACTTTTTCTGTAAAGGACCAGATAGTAAATATTTTAAACTTTGTGAGTTATTTGATGTCTGTTGCAACAACTCAACTCTGGCATTTACTATAATAGCAGCTATAGCCTATAAATATATATGAAATTAGTGTGAATTCTATACATTGATATATCCTTTTATATATTCACATCTATATTTGAATTATAATGAGTGTGAATATTTATGAACATCAGAATTTGAATTGCATATAATTTTCATGTGGATTTTGTGAATTATATAATTCTCTTTCTGATGTTCTGAAACAACTACTTATTATTTTTAAAGGTTTTTAAAAATCTTTATTTATTTTTGAGAGAGAGATAGAGCATGAGTGGGGGAGGGATAGAGAGAGAGGGAGACACAGAATCCGAAGCAGGCTCCAGGCTCTGAGCTGTCAACAGAGAGCCCGATGTGGGGCTTGAACCCATAAGCTGTGAGATCATGACCTGAGCCGGTCAGAAGCTTAACCGACTAAGCCACCCAGGTGCCCTTAAAAAAACAAAACAAAACAAAACAAAACAAAACAAAACAAAATAAAACCACAAAAAACAATTCTTAAATTGCAAGCTGTATAATAACAGGTGGCAGGCAAGATTTGACCCCAGGTTGTAGTTTGTTTTTAAAATCTAGTTTCTAAGTAAGTGGATATGTTCACTCTGTACTAATTCATTAAGCTGGAACTTAAGATTGGTGTACCTCAGGCTGTATGTTGTATTTCAATAAAACCCTTCATTAAAAAGTGCTGAGAAAATGTAGGTGACCTTGGGTCTGCTGATTAGTTTTTAGGTTACAATTCTAAAAGCACTATGTTTGAAAGAAAACTATTGATAATTTGGCTTTATTAAAATTCAGACTTTCTGCTCTGTGAAAATCTTTTTTAAGAGAATGAAAAGACACAACACAGACTGGAAGAAAATATTTCTTCCAGACAATATGTTGTAAAACATCTGATAAAGAATGTGTGTCCAAAATATACAAATAACTCTTAAACTCAACAATATGAAAACAAACAACTCATTTAAAAAATGGGTACAAGATCTGAGCAGATACCTAATCAGAGAAGATATACAGATGGTAATTGAGCACATAAAAATATGCTCAATATTATATTATTAGGGGATTTCAAATTAAAAGAACCATTGTGGGGGCGCCTGGGTGGCTCGGTTGGTGAAGCATCCGACTTTGGCTTAGGTCATGAACTCACAGTCCGTGAGTTTGGGCCCTGCATCGGGCTCTGTGCTGAGAGCTTGGAGCCTGGAGCCTGCTTCAGATTCTGTGCGTCCCTCTCTCTGACCCTCCCCCATTCATGCTCTGTTTTTCTCTGTCTCAAAAATAAATAAACATTAAAAAAATGTTAAAGGACCATCGTGTACTACTTACACCTACTAAAATGGCTAATATTAAAAAACCTGACAAAACCAAATGCAATGGAGTACATAGAACAACAGGAACTCTTACTCCTTGATAGTGGGAGTGGAAGACAGTTGAACAGTTTCTTATAGAGCTAAGTATATTATTACTATACAACCAACAATCATGCTCCTAGATATTTACCCAAATGTGTTAAAGCCTTATGTCCACACACACACAAAATCTGCATACAAATATTTTTAACAGCTTTATTCGTCATCACCCAAAACCGGATGCAACCAAGATGTTTGTCAATAGCGAATGGATAAACAGATTGTGGCACATTCATACAATGGAATACTGTTCAGTGATAAAAATAAATGGGCCATGGGGCACCTGGGTGGATCAATTGGTTAAGCGTCTGACTCTTGATTTTGGCTCAGGTCATGATCTCCTGGTTCCTGGGATCCAGCCCCACGTTGGGTTGTGCTCTGTCAGTGCCTGCTTGGGATTCTTTCTCTTCCTCTCTCTCTGCCCCTCCCGTGCTTTCTCTCTCTCTCTTTCTCTCTCTCTCTCTCTCCTTCCCTCCCTCCCTCTCTCTCAAAATAAATAAATAAACTTAAAATGGACTATCAAGTTATGACAAAACATGGATGAATCTTAAATTACTATTACCCAGTTAAAGAAGAAGTTTGAAAAGGTTACATACTGTACAATACTATTTACCTGACAGTGTACCAAAGGAAAACTCTAGAGATGGCAAAGAGATCAGTGGTTGCTAGTGTTTCAGGGTGCAATAAGGGCGATTTATAGGATGGTGAAACTATTTTATACGATATTATAATACTACCTTAATCCATAGGATATGTGACATTTATTAAAACTCACAAAGTTTGGGGGACACCTGGGTGGCTCGGTCAGTTAAGCATCTGACTCTTGATTTCAGCTTAGGTCATGACTCATGCATCAGGGTTCGAGCCCCGTGTCGGGTCCTGTGCTAACAGCTCAGAGCCTGGAACCTGGTTCGGATTCTGTGTCTCCTTCGTTCTCTGATCCTCCCCCCATCTATGCTTTATCTCTGTCTCTCCAAAATAAATAAATGTTAAAAAATTTTTTAAAATACACTGAAAGCATTTATTTTGTATATTTATAGCTATATGTTGTCCTATAATTGCAACTTTTAAAAAGCATATATATTAATACACCTACTTTTATTACCATTCAATTTAATTTTTAAAAAGTTCTCGTCTTAATTCTTTTGCCCTTGGAATATCTAGAAGAATATTACTATATATTTGAAGTCAGCAGTCATTCTTATTTCATTCTCTTGGAAGTAAAGAGTCTTTCTTATCTGGCTGATTTTAATTATTCTATTTTCCTGTTTTCCTGCTTTATTATCATGTGTTCTAGTGTGGTTTTGTTTATGTTTATTCTGGTTATATTTGTAATGATTTTTAAATCTATATCTTGATGTCTTTCACAGATTTTAGAAAATTCTTAGAAGTCAACCCTTTATATATGGCTACTGTCTGATTTTCTCTCATCTCTTTCTAGGATCATAATTACACTTTTGTTTAAACCTTTTCACTTTTACTATATGCTTCTTATTCTTTATTTTCCATTCTTTTGAATAGTAGTGCATCATATTTTCTGTTGATCTGTATTCTTTTTCCTTAATTCTATCTTTACTGTGTCTAATCTGACAACAATCCTATTTGTTGTATTCATAATTTTTAGTTTATATATATTGATTATATTTTCATTTATTTATTTTTTTGCATTATCAGTTATCTGTCAATATCTCCATCTTGTTTTTTTTTAATTTCTAAGTCATGTTAACCAAAATTAGTATAAAGCTTGCCTAACAACATTCATATTAGAATATTCTGAGTACCTATTTATTCTCTTGGTTTTTCGTCCTTCTTTTGGATGCCAAGTTATTTTTCATATAGATTCAATCATTATATATAAAAACTTGGAAAGGTAATGTAAGGATCTGGATGACATGTTTTTCTTTTCCTCTATGTGCTTCTTTATTCTCTAGTTTATCAAACTAACAAAACATGATGGTCTTGGTAATTGTCTCATTCCACCAAGCAGATTTTTATATATTTTGCCAAGATTTTCCAGTTGTTCTGGATGAGAAGATTGATCAAAATTCAGCTAATTCCTTGTTCCTTTTAGTAGAAGTAAGTTGATCTAGTTTTCATATTTGGATCTAGTTCTGGATCCTGTATTCTTTATTAATTTAGATTTTGTTCTTTATGAAGAATAATATTATTTCAATTGTTATGGGTTTATAATACACTTTTGTGTAGATGGCCACATATTTTCTTATCTCTGTAGTAATGATTATTTTAGTGTGAGTTAGAAGCTCTTCCCACTCAGAAATGTAGCCTATTTTGTATCCTTGAATCCAGGGTTGGTCCTATGAATTTCTTTGGCTAATGGTTTTGTATCTTTAAATCCAGTGCTGACCATATGAGTTTTTTTTTTTTAATGTTTATTTTTGAGAGAGAGACAGAGTGCAAGCTGGGGAGGGGCACAGAGAGAGAGAGGAAGACACAGAAATGGAAGCAGGCACCAGGCTCTGAGCTGTCAGCACAGAGCCCGATGGTGGGGCTTGAACTCACGGGACTGCGAGATCATGATCTGAGTCGAAGTCAGACGCTTAACCGATTGAGTCACCCAGGCGCCCCAACCATCTGAGTTTCTTTGGCTAATGGTTTTGTATCCTTGAATCCAGCGTTGGCCATATTAGTCTCTTTGGCTAATGGAACATTAAAAGCCATGACACAAACAGAGATCTGAAAAGTACTTGTACACTGACACGTCCTCTCTTTTATAGTCACTACCATTCGCCACGTGATTGAGCCTGGGGTATTTTGCTCAATGATGGGAGCCATGGCAATTATCACCCCAGTTGATGGTAATACAGCCTTCAGATGTTTGTCCATGGAGCCCCAACTACCTAAGAAGAGAATTGTGAAAAAAAAATGGTTATTTGTTGCTTTAGGCACTTAAGTTTCATAGTGGTTTATTGTGTAAAAAAGCTAACTTTTACAACAATTGGTATCTAGATAGAGGTGGCTACCATAATACAAACATATTTAGCATTCTTTTTGGGATTGGTTGATAGGTGGAAGCTAAACAAAGTGACATGAGACCAGGTGGGGAAGGCTGGAGAAGTTATAGACGAACCATTATTGGAGATTAAGGAATTTAATAACAGGAGGCTATAACAAGCTGTAGTAAGGTGATACATGCCATATAGCAGAATAAAAATAGTCACAACTATTACTTTTGGTAATTAGAAGATAGAAAACATACTTCACTAAGTATATTTAGCTGTATAGTCTCAGTAAAGCAGAATGCAGAAAGTATCAATTACCTTATTTTAGCTGCATAAGGTAAGTTATAGGAAGAGAGATGAGAGAAGAAGCAAATTAGTCTACAAGAATTTAGAAGAAATCGAGAGTTCTTGTTGGGTTTTAAAATAAAACTGTTTCAAGGGTGCCTGGGTGGCTCAGTCAGTTAAGTGTCTGACTTTGGCTCAGGTCATGATCTCATGGTTCATGAGTTCGTGCTCCATGTGGAGCTCTGTGCTGACAGCTCAGAGCCTGGAGCCTGCTTTGGATTCTGTTTGTGTCTCTGTCTCTGCCCCTCCCCTTTTTATGCTCGGTCTGTCTCAAAAATAAATGAACATTAAAATGAAACTGTTTTTGATTTCTGGTTTATTCAGGCAGCAAAATAAGGTGAGGAAAGACCTAAATGTAGAGATCAAATAAATGATGTTGAGACCCTATGTTAAGATCACAGATAGATAAGATGGTGTCTAGTGATCCATTCAGCTATACCAAAGAGCTTCCAAGATTTCTTATAGTGTTATTTTTTAAATGTTTATTTATTTTTTATTTTGCTTTGTTTTTCAAGTTTATTTATTTGAGAGAGAGAATGAGCAGCTGAGGGGCAGAGAGAGTGAGATAGAGAATCCTAAGCAGGCTCTGTGCTGTCAGTGCTGAACCTGATGCAGGGCTTGAACCCATGAACCATGAGATCATAACCTGAAGTGAAGTCAGACGCTTAACTGACTGAGCCACCCAGGTGCCCCAAATGTTGATTTATTTTTGAGAGAGAGAGAGAGAGAGAGAGAAAGAAAGAGAGAGAGAGAGGGAGAGAACAGGCAGGGGAGGGACAAAGGGAGAGGGAAACACAGGATCTGAAGCTGGCTCTAGCACAGACAGCAGAGAGGCCATTATGGGGCTCAAACTCACCAACCATGAGATCATGACCTAAGCTGAAGTTGGACGCTTAACCAGCTGAGCCATTCATGTACCCCATGTTATAATGTTATTACACAGTACTCTGGCATGCCAAAGAAGAGAGAAGCCTATCTCAAAAAGAATTGTGGGTATGGTTTCCATGAATGTAGTCAGATACATAGGAAACCCATGAAGTTATCAAAATAGTTATACTGCCTAAAGCACTTACAGTTTGAATTAAAAGGGATTGTGATTGTTCATATTGCAAAAAGAATTCTGGGCCCTCAACTTTCTGTGGGTAACAAGAAAGTCAAAAACCTACTTAGCTGCATGGAAAGGATATTATAGGTGTAAAAGGAAGATTTTTCCCATCAGAGTCCAGAGCTGGGAGAGCAATTTACTTCTAGGGTGAAATAGAGTATAATGGAGTAGGGAACTACTGGGCTCTTTCAGTTACTACTTCTCTTTCAGGTTTCCACTAGTCCCTCTGCTCTCATAGTATCCCTTCCATCCCTTTCTAACTCCTAACTGCCCTTTGGCCTATGAGGCTTTTTGTAGGAGACTACTATCTCCCATCATGTTTCTTCCATATATGATGTTTATGCACAGACTCTGCTACACCACCTAAGACTAATGCTATTGCAAACCAAAGCCAAGATGTTGGCCCTAATTCATTCCCACTGTATCATCTCATCACATTCTTTTCCCAAGGCAATCAACACACAGTCTGTCTGCTTGAATGAAGAGGGGTTAACATCTCATTAATAATCAAACTTCATTTGAAACTACCTATTTTCGAATCTTGTTTTCTATCCTTATATATAGTTAATATAGAGAGTTCATCATTTTGTTATACTTTTAAATAGAGTTCCAGCTGTTTAGTTGATAGTACAGTGTCCTTAATATGATTGTAATTCAAGGCCTTCTTAGGTGAAGATGTTATGTGAAAACCATTTGCCAGCAAGATAGTAGTATTTGGAGAGTCATATTTAAATATGAGTCAGGCCATATATTTTGTTAATCATCCTTGAAATTCAAGAAGGTTTTGCTTATTTGTTTGCTTCAGAAAGTTTTATACATGTTTCAGTGGAATTTAAGGAAAAGACATTCAGGACATGTATTAAATCCATGATTTCTGGTTGCTTTCCTGAATGGTATTTTCTCACTTCTCCACAATTAAGAAGTCTCAGTAGTACTAAATTTATCTACCAAGAAACATTTTCAAATGCCTTGAATTTACAACATAAATCCTTACTCTGACCTACCTCTGTATATTATTAAAGAATTATTCTTTTGTTGTGATCTAATTATAAATGTATTTTGAGTTTGTTGTTGCAATTCATGTATGCCCTTGGCCATATTTTCACTGATTGCATTGAGTACTTAACTTTAATAGGAGCAGTAGGACACAATTCCTATTTTCTATATCAGAGTCCTAGTCTGTTTATGTTTGTCCTTAGAGTTAAGATGATATGGTGATCACAGTACTCAGATGAACATTAAATGTGCAGAAACTTTTATTCCCCATGTCTCTTACTTTTTCTTCTTTCCCAGATGCCAGAGAGCAGTCTACATTCAGATGTGAGAGAGGCTCATGGGCGCTCTCTCTGTAGCTTGCAGACGTAACGAATCAAAAAGCTGGGCTTCCTTTTTTGTTTTTCATTCAGAAGCCTATCTTTGGTGACATTCTACATAGTTATAAATAAGCTTCTGGTAATCTCTTCTTGCTAAGACTCTGCAAAACCTAGAGATGCTTGAATCTTCAAAACACCTTTCTCAACCACCAAGGACTATGGCCCAAAGCCTTCTGAAGTGAGAAAGCCGGATAGTCTTCTCAATAAAGGAAAAAGGATTTGCTATCAAAAATGGATGGTAATGTTCCTGAATAGCTTATCTAATCTACATTCCAATGTAATTGTGCTATGGCCATACATGCTTCATATCTCCAATGGCAGCTCAATATGAAAGTTTAATTTCAGGCACACAAGATGAAAGCTTCATATGAGAACTCTATTTAACTCTAATTTTCCCTGGGGTATATGACAAAAGAAATAGAGTTAATCCAGGTAAACGAATGCGCCAAGAAAATCTGTTTACTATGGCCCATATAAAATTATTCTAGTTACTACAAAGTACCCTGAAACTTAGTAAATTAAGACTACCTTTTAATTTTTCTCACAATTTTGTGAGGCAGATATTTGGAAAGGGCTCATAGTAGGTTCTTTCTTGTAGGTGCAGTCAAATGTTGCCTGGGGCTGCAGAATCTGCCTCATCTGAAAAATAGTTCACTCACAAGACTGGTAGTTATAGTTGGTTTTCTTCTGGGAGATCATTGAACTGGAGTGCCTACACATGGCCTTCCCATTATGTTGATCTCAGGATAGGTGGACATTTTACACAAAGATTCAGCCTCCAAAAGTCAATGTCCCAACTCATGAAATGGAGGCTGCATCACCTTTGATGATTTAGAAGCAACACAACATCACCTCTGCCACATTATATTGGTTCCATGTGAGCCACATTCTTGCCCAGATGTAAAGGACATTGAATTAGAATCTACTTCATGACAATGGAAAGGCGAGGTCAGAGAAACGGATGTGGGGTGAGAGTGCTGCAGTCAACTTTGGGAAATATAGTATATTTCAAAAATGACAAAGATTGGAATCTCCAGGCAAGCCAAGAAGTGCCAGAAAATCCACTACTGAAAATATAACTGAAGAAGGCAACTGAGACTCCAAGAAAGATACACAGAGGCAAGATGGAAGCTGAACATGGAGCTAGGAGGATGGCTGAGGCTTCCATGTGGGTGTGTTCTCTTTCAGAAAGAACGTGAGCACCAACAGGTCAAGAAGTTCTCTTTGTCTCCCACTTCCAATCACCTTGGAGGATCTAACCAAGAGGGCTTTACATCAAATATGGAAACAAAAGAGAAAGCACTCATTTCATCAACAGTAGATTTGTAGAAAACATTGACTAAGGTTGGTACCTACAGTCAAAACATTGTCTAAGGTTGTTTCCATGAATATTCTGGAAATTAATGAATAGAACTGGGCAGATCCTTCAAGTCACTGTGGGTAGACAGAGGGAAGATAAAGCTTGTGACAAAGATGGTTTTATTTGTGTTTTATTTTCAGAAGTTGTCCTACTAAGTATTTTTTAAACACTCTCTACGTAGTATTAAAAGGCTCAATTTCTCCACAATGGGAGAGATTGTTTTCTGTAATGCTTTAGAGACTTGCCTATCTTGGGTCACTACACAGGCAGGACTAGAAATTTCCCAAAGACCTCTACTCCTTTTACAACTGGAGATGAAGAGTGAGCTTTAAAGACCATAAAAGGAGTGAAATTAATATCTTTTTGAGTGAGATGTTGGTTTGGATGTCCTATCTCTTTTTATATTCAAAACAATTCTAAATGTTAATAGTATTATTCTCCCTTGACAGATGAGTGTATACTTATCTTTAAAGGATAAATTTTGAATAAGCTTCCCATAGGTAGTGTCAAATGCCAAAGCTCTGGTCTTCACTGCTCTTCAATGCTTCGTAGGATCCCAGTGACGTTTGGAGGAAATTATTTGCCATTTATATTTTTTTGGTCTTGATCTCTCTAAAGTGCTATTTTGATATCTTCTCAAGCCCACAGAGGAAACCTCAACTAAATGAAAAATCAAGCCTGTGGCAGTAGGGAAGCTGTAGACATTTCACCTTGTAATCATTCTGAGATCCAAAGCTGGGCAGCCCATCCCAGTAGTCACCAGTGTCTCAAGACAGCTTGAAGGAGATAGCACTACAGTTGTACTTCTAAGACTCCAGTTGAGAGATCAAAGAGAAGATATTACTCCTGTGTAGATGAAAACAAGTGAAAGCACACAACAATTGGGACTCACACAAAGCTCAGTGGACAAAATAATTTCAGGCATGAAATGGCAGAGAATGGAAAGAAAACATTCTAGGATTCTTTGCGTCTGTACTCGTATATAGATTTATGGTATCTCTAAAATTAAATATCAGAAAATGAGATTTAATTTAGCACTACCAATTATTTTATTCATTCACTAATTTTTTCATATATCCAAAAATGTATATTGAATTTTTACGATGTGCCAAGTAATGAAGATATATTGGTACACAAAGAAGGTGTGATCTCTATCTTCTGGGTAGTCTTATTAGAAAAACATACAATACACAAATAAAAAATAATTACTGTGAAGTTACTAATTCTGGTAATGATAAAAACTTGTAGAGTGCAATGATGAGGATTAATATGACCTATTCCAGAAGGATCAGCAGAAAATGCCTTGTTATGAAGCTGAGAATGGAGTGATACGAGGAGACATGAGAACAGTGATCTAGACAGAGATACAAGGTCTATGGGGATGAAAGTCCAGAAAAGGGAAAATGTATATTGCCTTTTGAGATCAAGAAGAAAGTGACTGTACTGGAGCATGGAGCACTAGAAGGGATATGGCAAGGGTGGACTGGAGGAGATAAATAAGGGCCAGAGCGTGCAGTGCCTGTGGTCCATGTGCAAAGTTTTGATTATATATTCTCAGTGCAGCAGGTAGCTGATCCAGGGTCCTTGAAAAAAAGAGTGATAAGATCTGATTTACATTTAAATAGTTATTTGTGGATAAAGAGAGGTGTTTGATCCTCAGCACTTTTCTGAATCTTAAATAATAATGAAATGTACAGGGACTCTTTCTCAGAGAGCGAATAATAGAATATCACCTATTTCATTCTGTTTTTTCTACATTCATAGAAATTTCTAATGAGGAAGATAACAGAAAAAGGAATTCTTGGGAACAAATCAACTCAAATTCTGAAACACAGCCCTGCTGTAACCGAGGCTAGCCCAACCAGTTGACATGATGGAGTATCCTCAAGACAGAAGGTAGTGAGCTGGGATCAAAGGGGTAGAGACTGAAAGAAACAGGGAGTTGGAGATAAGGGAACGTCTAAATCTCAACTCAAGTTCAATTAATTGGGGTTAATATATCAGAATTTATAATCTATAGGGGCAGTCACTTGTTCAATACAGGAGCAAATCCCAGTTTTTGGTAGAATCCCAGGATTATCTACATTGATGCATTGGGGTCAGATGTGAAACCCATTCCTAGGTAGTAGTAGTTGGCAAGGCCAAGGCTTCCACTGGCTAGATGAATGTTAGTTCAAGACTTCTAGTTCCAGTGAGTAATGTCATGAACACAGGAGCAGGGCAGAGGGCCATTCTGGTAGATGAATCCCTCCTATCATGGTTTTGGTTTTGAGGTAGCAACAGCATCAAGTCCAAGTGGACATTTGGCTCCTTGCATTCAACAGTTATGGATGCGGAGGTTGAAGACTAGCTTTTGCCCTTCTGAATGATGGGAAGAGGGTTCTCAATTTACTTCTAAGCCAGGTTCTGCTTGGCTCAAGGTTGGGTCCAGATTGAGCCTGCATATAGTGAGGTCAGTCTTGCTGGCAGCTGGGTGGGCTGGTAGGAGTTGAAATGGTCTTCAACCTTTGTCTTTCTGAAATTATCTTTCTTAGGAGATAATACTAATTCTTCTTCTTCTTTTCCTTCTCCTCCTCCTCTTCTTCCCCTTCCTCCTCTCTTCTCCCTCTTTCCCTCCTTCCTCTTCTTTCTCTTCTTCTCCTCCATTCTAATTTTACTCCCCTCCCCCTCCTTCTCCATCTTCTCCCCCTCCTTTTTCTCCTTCTTCAGTAGTATGCTCCCTGTCTCAAATAAATTAGGGTAATAAAAAGATGATGAACTGATTCTTTATATAGATATGTATGTCCTTTATTTGGAAATTTTATTCTGTTAATTTTTTTTATCAATTTCAAAAATAGATGTTTTAAAAGAAAATACTAGGCTAAAGATGTCACCTGCCAGGTAGATTAAGTCCCAGGATTTGTAGGAAACCTGTGGGACTGCATGTAGAGTCAAGGTTAGAGTCTCTTCTAGTTAATATGCATCTAGGTTTTGGGTTAGAGACCAATGACAGCCTGGGTTAGTGATCAAGTTGTAGGCAGGATTAGGAAATACTTCAGACCCAGGGTTAACTATCCTGTGGTTTGCTGAGAATTCATTCTCTTTGGACATGTCCCAGCGTACTGTAAAGTTGAGAGGTTAGTCTGGGCTGGAATCTTCAAGTTATGGGTCCAGTGACGTCTGACAATAGGATAGCATTGATGTTCCTTGCTCTGACCTTGGGAGGAAACCCATTGCCTACTTTTCCTGCCTCATGCATTTCCAAGTGTCAAGTAATAATGTCTCAGAGGGCAAGAATGTGATGACAACTTTTCTTCCCTCTTTTTCCCGTGGTGGTGGGAAAGGAGTGACAATCCTGAGTGTGTTCACCAACATGTGGATACCTGATAGGCTATTTCCCGCTCGTGCTTTTTACCATAAGGGTATATAGACGCTGCTGCTCTATATGTCTAGAGTCAAGCCTGAAATGGAGAATAGTATGGTACTGGTGTGTCAGTGGGACACGCCAGTTCCCCAATAGGGATCTTTCTGCTCAAGAAAGAGAGCCAGTCATTCACAGATGGGTTTGATGTTATATGGGACAACCACTGAAACAATCAACTGAACTGCTACATTTCCTTCTTAAAATGCCCCACGTGGGACTGGCCACTACTCAAAGACAGAAGATGAGACTCAAGTCCCGAGAAGTCCTCTGCTATCATAAGCACCACAGGACAGAGATTCCTAACAATCAAAGTCTTCATGGGGTAATAAAAAGATGCAGTAAAACCTTGGATTGTGAGTAACTTGTTCTGTGAGTGTTCCGCAAGACAAGCAAACATTTCTAATAAATTTTAACTTGATAAACGAGTGATATCTTACGGTACAAGTAGTACGTGATGCCTAATGTCAGGTGATCACAACTGAGCCAAGGTTCTTGAAATCCGCTTTGATATGAGTGCTTTGGATTACAAGCATGTTTCCAGAACAAATTATGCTCAGAAACCAAGGTTTTACTGTAATCTGATCTGCAGTGCCATCATTTTTGGGGGGCAATAATGGTATAGCACAGAGGGGAAGGATGGTGACTGCATCCTGACCAGGGCTCAATATGCCTTGCATCCCACCTGATGGGAGGAAGCTTAGATATTAAGTAGAGCTTATTTTTGAGTATCTTCAGCTATCCATTATTATCATGAAACACAGTTTTTAAGGTCACAGACTCAAATGACCACAAGAGATGGGGATTAGAATAACATACCAAGGAGTGGAGCAGTGGCAACTTTGCTCAACTGAAGAACACACGTTACTTTGAAGCCTGACAATTAGAAGCTCTGGGAAACTGTTGCCATGTTAAAACCCAGGGCCAGTATTACCATATCTTTCAAGGTTTAAGGATAGCCATGTTTCCAGAATTTAAACTGAATATCCGATTATTTAAAAATTATGGTGTAATTTTGCTGAAAACATTGTGTGGGCAGAACCTGACACCCACTTGTCCTGGAGGCTATCGTTTGCAACTTAGAGCTTTGCAGAGATCATGGTTTCATGTTGTGGTTTTCCTGCTTACTCTAATCTAATCCAATTCTCTGTGGGACTCTGGGTCTGCTGGTAAGAAGAGCAACAAAGTGAGTTTTATGCACAGCAAATGAGATTGTGAATAGATGACCTGGCTGTAAGCTCCTTAGATACTAGAATATTATGACAGATTTTCATCCCTGGAGATAGTTCTGTGTGACTATGGGTGTCTCATCCCCGGGGTGTCAGGGACCAACCCCTCTTGCAAGATCTGAGCATTCACAGAATTCACAGCATTCTGAAGCATTTGCTTCAGAATTTACAAACAGCCATGTATGATGAGCACAATCTAGTGTGTTCTCTGTACACTCGGCCTGATCTGATCAAATCCCTCATGTCTGCAGTCCAGAGTTGTAACTGCAACAGACAGATGATCCAACTTTAAAGACAGGGGATTTCACAGCCTGGAGAGTACTGAACTGAAGCCCCATGCAGGCATAGCAGCACAGGCGGCAAAGGTTAAACATCACACCTAGGCCCCAACTGTGGGTTTCAGTCTCTCTGGGCTCTCGAAAACAGCTCTGGATTTTACCCATTCATTACGGCCCACCACTTTGGGAAAATGCCTGTAAATATTTCATGGGCAGCTCAGCCCTTCTCAGAGCCGCCACAGGAAACGCGAGTCCTTCTTCCTTGTCTCATTAATTCACAAAATGTACTTGGTTTCACTCCATGGAAAATTCCTTTGTTGGAAAAGAAGCCGCACTGTGTTGAGAATGAAATGCAAAGCATTGCCCCAGCGTCTGTCTGAGGCCGGCCAGACCTCAGGGAATGGCGAGAGAGAGCGTGGGCTGCAGCCGCCCGGCTGGCCTTGCTCTTCAGCCTCTGTAGTCCAAAAGGAGTTGGGGGGATGGGTGGACATCCTCTAGGACAGAGACCCCTGAAATCCCATGGGTTTTGAATTGGAGCTGTTGAAATTCCAAGTCTAAATCCTGGCAGTCTGCATTGTGAGGTAGCCCAGGCAAGGGGGACGTGCACACACACACACACACACAGCCGGGGCCCATGATTGGGAGTACTGCCTGTGGGAGGTTGTGCACCATTCAGTGTTGGTGGATGTATCCTTCGGTCGTAAAATAGCAGGCAGATGAGGTCCATGGCTGCCATGCCACCTGGCATAATCTCTAGTTATGACTCCATTCTTGTGCAGCTCAGAAGTTGGGAGCATTTCCCATTCAACTCTGAATCCCCAGTATAGCACCTGGGTTCAGGCTTAGGTCATGGAGCTCATCAGTTGGCTCTTCCCTTACCTCGGATTTTCTCAGAATGAGAAAGGGATAGCAGCAGGTTTGGAAATTATAGCCAATGCATTTTGAATGAGCGTATGCATCTCTGACCCAGATTCACATCATGGAAAGGTAAAGGGACCACACTATACCTGTACAGGATCGCTAAGGTTGCAGAGTGGCCCTTCTTCCTGTACCCTTCAGACTAGAGAGGTGGCAGATTATCCCCAAATTCCTATCCAGGACAAATATACTAATTCCAGAGAGCACATGCTCACCAAAGCAAGAACATCTGACAGAAACATCGATGGGCTAATGAACATCCCATTTCCCCTACCTTTATCAGCCAAGTGGAGGTTCCCTTATGCTGCTGCATAACGGTCCCCATGTCTCAGTGGCTCACAACACAAAACATTTATTTCTCACTCATACCCCGGTGTCTTTAGTGGATAGAGTTTGGCTAAGTCCCACATTTTCTTTATTGCAGGACCAAAAATGAAGAAGCTCTTCATTTTTATTGAAATGAGCGATTGAGTGTTCTTTACATATGAAGAGAGTAATGGGGAACCACACCATGGCTCCTGACACTTCAGCTTATGAGTGGTATCACTTAGTTATCCTCATATCTTGTTGGCCAGGCAAATCACCAGGACAAGTTGGAATCCCTGGGGAAGAGAAACACAATACGCTTGCATACAGGAATAATGACAACTTGGAAGGATAGATAGCACACTATTTCACACCCATATTCATTGCAAGGTATATGCCTGGGAGAAGGAAGCATAAACTTCAGAAAAAATAATCCATTTATTAATTTCACTAAGATTAACTGAGTATGTATCATATATCAGACATATGTCCGTCTAGGCATAAAGGGATAAGACAAAACAGGACAAATTCCTATTCTTACATTCTAAAGGGGAGACAGAAAACAAAGAAACATGCAAATATATAATTTCTATTTTTTATTAGTGCAATGAAAAATAATACAACAAAAGTAAAAGGCAAAAAGTAAGAGGGAAAGAAAGTTCTGGGGATATGTGTAATGTGCATATGTGATGTTTTATTTAGGGCTGGGAAGCTGTTGGCTGGCTTTAAGTGGAGGCATGGCATGATCCTACTGACATTTTGAAAGCTTATGCTGCTGCTGTGTGGCAAAGGCAGAAGCAAAAGTGGGAGAGCCAAGTGAGGGCTTTTGCAGGAATTCAAGCTACAGTTGGGAGTGGTTTGGACCCAGGTGATGGTGGTGGTAAGAGGCTGGAAGGGGTGGTCAGATTCTGGGTATATTTTGAAAACAGACAATGGATTTATTGATGGATTGTTTGGGGGTGGGGGCTGCTGGAAACTGAGCATGGCCACTGCATTAAGCCAAAGGTGGCAGAGGAAAACTGTCCTATGCCCAGAGGGCCTCTAGGGGGGAAAGTCACAGAAAGTCCCTGCTTTTCTGAACATTCAGCTATCAGCTGTACAGACTCTGCATGGGGGATCTGGAGGCCCTTTTAGACTGCTGGGTCTCAGGCACCTGCTGAGCAATGTTTGCTTAATCACATGTAATCCACATAAAACTGGCCAAAATACAGGGAGTTGGGATCAGAGGTGAAGTTAGTAGGACACCCAAAGAGCACTCAGAAGCAGTTGAATTCTTTATTGACAGCTCTTTAAGAAGCACTACATGGGGATTACTTGCTAACCCAAACCCCAAATTCTGAAATCCCTTTCCTCAGGCTCTTCCCCTTTCATTTACAGGGGGCTGAAGCTGCTGCTCGTGCTCTCCTCTCACATCTACAGACTCCCATAAACCCTGGGTAATCATGGCTGAGGCTGGTGCTTTACTCTCTCCACTTCTGCCTCTTTGGGTCCACGGTCTATTTTATTTATTTATTTATTTTCCTATCATGCATAGCTTTCTGACCTTTGCAATATAGATTAACTTAGCCTTTCTGGTGGTGTTTCAATTTCCTTCTCTACCATTATCCACATCAATACAGCAAAGACCAGAGAGCTGGGCAGGCAAACCATCAAAATCTCCTCAAAGGGTAAAAGAAGCAAGAAAAGGATGCACAGTGACCCGCTGCATATGGCTGCTGACTGCTTAAATTTGTGTGTGCCCTCAACTCTCTTCCTGCACTGGGAGCCATCCAGGAGCCCACATACCCCTTTTGAGTCCTCATGTCTGCCTGGGTCCATAAAGGGGTCTCTAGTCGGAAGGATGGACCCTCCCGCTAAGCCCTGTCCACTGCTAAGGAATTAGTCTTTGCTTCTCTTTTAACCTATTTCTCCTGCCTTCTGGGACAAGTCGGTTGCTTTTCCCCTTTGAGGATTTGCCAGAAGCAAAAATAACAACCTCAACTGCCTGTCACTTAAACAAGAGGAGATTTATTAGATTTATCAGAAAGTACAGAGTGAGAGAAAGATAAAAACACAAGGTTAACTTCAGGTCAAGCGGTCTCAACTCCTGTCCAGTCAGGCCTCCCCAGACAATCATCTCTTGGGCCCTGTGGCAATCTTGCAGGGCGCAGCATCGACCCCAGAGAGCATCCAGGAAAAGGAATCCCTGGCTCCTCAGAAGCCAGAGCTCCAGCCTGTGGGGGGGCTCCCCTTGTTCTGTGGGCCAAAGTGAACTTCCAAGCTGCAGTGAGACGGCGGGCTGTGATTTGAAATGGCTGCTGCCTTCTCCCACCTGTGTCATGCATGGTCTGTTCACGGGTGGGGGGGACTGGGTACCCCCACACCTGCGTCAGCCACCAGGGCACAGAGGGTGAAGTCAGCTTTAACCTGCACTTAAGGACTTGCAGGACCAGGGTCTGCAGGGCACCTGTTAGCCACTCTCGTGCCCTATGGGAGCATTGACGGTAGTAAAGACCTGGAGCTGGAAGTTCTATACAAGTAGCAATCAAAGCTTATTTAGTATCTCCTTAAACACACAATCCTGTATCCCCTTGGGCTGAAAACAACAACCATTTCCATGGTTACAGAGCCCCATTTTCTAAGAAAAAATACAAAATGTTTCAAAATGAGTGGTCAGAAGAGGCAAGCATGTTTGTGCATGCGTGTGTGTGTGTGTGTGTGTGTGACATGTGTGTGTATTTATTCTGTTATGTGCCCTGATCCTTTCCAGTGTCCTCTTCCGAAGCAGAATTATGCATCGCCCTTATAAGACAGCAAGCTCTGTGATGACAGGCGTCATGTTTGTTATGGTCACTTCTGTACCGTCATAAAGGATCATGCCAGAGTTAGGTGTGTTGAATTGATGAAAGCAGAGAGAATCATCAGGGTCACTATAGTCCCATCTGTTTGAATGAACACTTGCACACTCCCTGGCTGTGCTTTCCCCACGATATTAGATGCCCACAGATGACCGAATTCCAGAACTGAATCTGAGCTTGTCACACCTCCTGGGAGGCTTGGATTTGGACCATACCCCAACCCAATGAAGGATAGGCTGAAAGCAAGCGTTAGCTCATGACCCACATATTTCCACCTTCATCCCTCTTTTCCCTCAACAATAGTTTGAGCAAGAAGTATAAAAATGGTAATAGTGTAAAAGTGTCCACAAAAAAAGGGGGTCTTAAAGATCTCAGTGTCCAAGGTGAAGAATGACTGTCCTGGATCTTGGACCTTGCCTTCCTTTGATAACCATTCACCAGGCCTCCAAAGCTGGTCCTCACTTTATTTATTGGTATAATGTGGACTGGGATAGGGCAGTAGCCAAGGCAAGAGAGGGCAAGATACTTTTCAGGAACAGGTAGCATAGTTACTTCCATGTGTGAGAAGCAGTGTTGATGGAAAGTGGAATGGATGGCAAGACATATTCACCAGTAGGCATGGAGAAGCTTTCCTGGGAGTTTCAAAGCATGTGCCTGAGGGGTGTAACCCAAACCCAGAGGATGGTAGAGTATCAGGAATGCAAAGACCAAACTGTTCAACCAATTCTGCTGGTCACTCTGGTCTGTTTTTATGGAGCATAGCTTACATGATTTGCTCTATACGGTTCTTAATATTTTATTTTTTTTTAATTTTTATTTTTTCATTTATTTTTTATTTTTATTTTTTTCAATATATGAAGTTTATTGTCAAATTGGTTTCCATACAACACCCAGTGCTCATCCCAAAAGGTGCCCTCCTCAATACCCATCACTCACCCTCCCCTCCCTCCCACCCCCCATCAACCCTCAGTGTGTTCTCAGTTTTGAAGAGTCTCTTATGCTTTGGCTCTCTTCCACTCTAACCTCCTTTTTTTTTTTTTTTCCTTCCCCTCCCCCATGGGTTAGGTGGATCCTGAGAAACTTAACGGTTCTTACTATTTTAAACATACGTGTAATATTCCATCATGTGATTATGCTTTGCTTTACTATGCACATTCCTTATTAATGGATATTTAGACTCTTATCCTTTGTTGTTGGTGTTACAAACAGTGCTAGCATATGCATCTAACATTACAACTTGTACCACTATTTCTTAGGATAGATTTCTAAAATTTGAATCATCAGGTCATCAATGTAGGCACTTTTAATTAAGGTAGATATTGCAGAGTTACAACCTGGAAACTTTACAGGAATTCAAACTCTCCTCAGTCAGTAAATGAAAGACATTAGCAACAGTAGGCATTATAATTCTTTCATACTTTTATCTGATATGTGACAATAAATAATCATTTTGTGTTTATTTTTCTATAAACAAAGTGCAATATTTTTTCATAATTTGTTAGTTCTTGATATGTCTTTTTACAGAACTTTTAGTAAAATTGCTTATTCTTTTTTCTTATCAAATTGGTACTGGTGCTTTTTTAATTTGCAATAACATTTTGCATATTCCATAATATGCAAGGAATTTATGTCTGTTGTACGTGTGGCAACATTTTTCTACGACAAAATTCATGTTATTTTTCCCAGGATAGTTTTTCTATCAGTTCACACAGTGGCCCAGAGTGAGCACTCAAAAAACAAATGGGTTCAAGGAATGCACCACACCTTAGAGGTTATGAATGCAATGACCCTGCTTAAATTGCAGCCTTTTTTGGCATTGACTTATTGACTACTATCAACCTCCTTGTCCACCTGAGCCCCATGAATAGATCTTTTTGCATCCTTATACCAAGGCAATTCTTCCTTGGTAAAACTCTAATCTTCTGTGTGTGTGCCTTTTGGATCATCCATTGACAACTTCTCCCCTGCAGCTTACTGGGAGGAAATAATGACTGCCCAAGGAATGATCTCCAGTGATGGAATGCAAACTTACTTGCACATGTCAGCTTTGTTCTGTTAGCAATGATTTGATCATTAAATAATATTCAGTGTTGTGTCTTGGGGGCCTAGGTTATCATCTCTGGCCTTGGGTAATTATTTGTATGTTGGCTCATTCAAGTGAGACATCCCCTTCAAACAGAGGGAAAATTTTTCAAATGTTGTTTTAACCTCAATAAAATATGATAATTACAACATAGGTATGATAATTCTCCTGTGTTCACCACCCAAACCACTAAGAAAGACCATAATACAAACAAATATCAAACTACATCTTCTTCAGTGGAAAAACTCAAACAAAAGACAATCTTAGCCTCGTTCTAACATTCCTAGGAAAAGCCAGAATTAACATCTTTTGTCCAAAGACATGGAACATTTTGGCACTGACAGAGAGAGAGAGAGAGAGAAATGGAAACTTCCAGATACTTGAAATTAAACAGCATACCTGTGCTATCATTTATTAAGCATGGAGTTGGACACTGAATCTCCCTAGTGTTAGTTCCCATGCTGGAAGACTCAGAACAGATGAGCGCAAGCTTTATCTCCTGCACCCCAAATACTGTGCAGAACACATGACCTATATGGGTCCTATGAGACAGGAGGAAAAAACACAAATGAATTTCTAGGGATACATATCTTTAGAGCAGAAGGCTTGTTAAAGAGGAAAATATTCTGATTGTTTTCTTCACATCACATATGTTGCATTCATTCTCAAAGGGTTGAGAGTGGGGAATCACAGTTAAGTGAAAATGGTTGGAATATCAGTATATATTTTTCCCTATTAATGCAAAAGAAAGAAAGAAGGAGAGACAGAAAGAAAGAGAGAGAAAAAAAGAAAGAAAAGAAAAAGAAAAGAACACACACACACACACACACACACACACACCACTACCGCCAAACTTCTGTGGAAGACGTCAAATATATTCATAAAGATTCTGTTTATTTTGATTCACCCAGAAATTCTTACATACCCACTATATGCCTAGAACTTCACAGGATAAAGGAAAAGTTAGATTTTCTGCCTTGGGAAAACTGGGAACTGACTGATGAGTGGAGGCTTACACATTACAATTGGAATATTACATTAAAACGCATGTAAGATATGGTGCTAGTTTCAATTCAACTGAACTTGAGAACCAAGTTTTAGCGCATAATGTCTGCAAAGTATTGTAGAATATAAAATAAAGAAAACAAATCCCTGTACCCTGGAAGTTTAACATTAAATTGCAAAATGTGTACACAAACAATATATGCCTAGGTAGTTCATGAACATAATAAGCCCCTTCAGTAAAGAGGGAACATGATCTTAAAACAGAATGGGACTCTCTCATGGGAGTTAGGGAGGATAAGTGTTCCAAAACACATTTTTTAACTCTGTATGCCTCAGTTTCCTTGGCTGGAATAATCGCTTTCACTGACAAAGTGAGCCAGGGGGCATGTAAGCACCATGTCACTGCCAAGAGTCAGCTGTTGGGATACTGTAGAAGAGCTTGTAATGTTAATTCCTTAGAGGTAACAGCAGTGATGAGCGGTGGCGGGGGGTGGGGACGGTGGGCAGAGTCTGGATACTGCGTAATATTGGTCTAATTTTGGGGACTAATTTTGGGGTCTTTTTGTGACCTGAACCAAAAAAAATCCAGAGATACAGGGGCAGCAGAATTATAGCCTGACTTATCAGCAAGGGTAGGAGATATGCAACATGTGAGGTGAGAAAACTCATGAGCAGAGCCTTTGCCCGCATCAGTGCATTGAACAGAAGAGGATGTCAGGAACTTTGGGGAAACTGCTGGACTAAAGAAGGTCAGAACTACAGTTATATTTTCCAGCGCTTACCATGAGCTCTCTATTCTTTTTTCCTAAATCTATCCTTGCTTTAGTTTGTTCTGACCTAATACTAAAGGCAAAGAGTATTAAGAATGTAGCTTTGTTTTCTTTTTGAACCCAAATATGATCCGATACTATGAGATTTTTTACTTCAAACAAATATCCATACCCATCAAATAGCCATATAAAAAGATGGCTTCTAGGAAAGAAAGCCACTGAAGTCAAATAAGAATCCTTTTTAAACATTTCACCAGGTTAAGTTCATGGCTCAAGATTCATGATGGTCTAGGCAGGAAGCTGGGAGACAGCACACAAAAGGGGAGACATAGACCCATATGAGCTGTGGGAGAATCTAGCTGGGTAGAGTATTTTGCTACATCATGGAAGCTGTCCAGGACACATGGCTACTTCTTTTGGTCTGACTTCTGGTCTTGCCACATCTAATTTGTCTTTCATCCTCCTGATTCTGGGGAGACAATTTTTAAGCTGATACTAAGGTATAGACAAAGGCAGTAGGAAAACCTGCAGTCACAGCATATTTATAATTTAGGGACATCCATGTATTATGCAAAATGGTTCTGTTTTTTTTTTTTTCCAAACCAAAAATGATGAGTGACAACAGAAGGCTTCCCTGTGGTTCTGCTAGGGAAGAGAAAAGAGAATCATTTAGGACAGCTGACAGGGAGTGATACAACCCCCATTCCCAAGCTTCTGCCACTCATTTTCTTGTCTGTCCACCATCTCCTTGGTGGAAAGCCAGACATGAGGTGGGCTAGGCCAGTTGGACCCTGGAGTCAGATAGAAAATGGCAAACTTTTCAAGGACCAGAAAGCACATAGTAAGTTAATTTTGTTTGAAGATCATGGAGTTTAATCCACACAGGCAATTGTAACCATGGCAAAGGGGTGGGGATAGCACGAAAGTGGTGTTCTTGGGAAAATATTGGAAACCTAGTAGGGATAAGGGGATCTTAGAGAACCAAGAACGTTAACAGTAAGAGAAATGGATTTAGGGTTGGCAAATAAAAGGTGGTCATGGAATTCCATTGTCTAAGGTCCCTTGTACCTGGTTGATTTGTGATGGTGTGGGTTTGTAAGAGTTTAGTTGGTTGATTCAAAGGATTGGGCCAGACAGTTCCTTCCTTCCCACTATTAAAGGTCCATGTCTTCTTTGCCCCATGGTGTCAAAAGGAGATTTCAGCTGTCATTTTCCAGGATGAAGTTAAGGCTGGTGGGAGGAAATGTAATAATTACACACAAAACTCAAGTTCACTGAAAAAGAGAATAAAGGCTTTATGAGTCTTTGACAACCTCTGACCTCCCAATAATCTATTTTTAGAGATATGAGTTGTGTGTTTGTCTACACGTGCACGTGGCCTGGCTGCTACCCCCTGTCATAGTCCTGCCTGAGAACCCATAATCTCCAGTGTTCTCATGGTCTAGCACAGACAGATTCGTCTGGATATTAATTCAGTGAAGAGGAAACGAGCACAAAAACTCCGAAGACTGCTAAGATAATGAGGCTTAAAATAATATGTTATTCATGGTAAGAAAAGTGTTCTATCCTGGAGGATCCTAGTATACCCCAAACCATGTGGTCCTCAGACCATTCCCCAACCTGGATTCTCAGACCTCACCATTTAGGCAGCTCTAGGTGAGCACTGTTTCAAGGTCTCTGGGGTCCTGTGTTCACATCCATGCTTCTTTCTAGTTATGACACTCAGGATCTTCAATCTGGCAGGCAGTGTCTCTGATGGAGACTTCAGACTTCTTTCAACCTTTTGGAATTCTTGTGCCTGACTGTGACCCTCAACCTAAATACTAGCCCTTTCCCTGTGACCCCCTGTGTTCAACTGAAGTGTATACAGCCAAGCTTGGTGGTAAGTCTGTGATCCTTTTCACAGACTTCTGCATTTTCATGGGAGCCTAGACAGACATCTGGGACAGAAAAAACCCACACTTTTAAAGAAAATACCATAACTCCTCAAAATTTACCAATTTGTTGCTTCTGTGTCTCCTTTCTAGAAGAGTTATCTGCTCTGACTACTCTTTTTTATGTTTACTTATTTAGTTTTGAGGGAAGAGAGAGAGAGAGAAAGAGAGAGATAGAATCCCATGCAGACTACACACCGTGTGTAGCCCGATGCAGAGCTCAAACTCACCAACTGTGAGATCATGACCTGAGCCCAAATCAAGACATCAGATGCTTAACTGACTGAGCCACTCAGGCACCCTCTATTCCTGGTCAAGCTTTTAAACTCTTTTTAAGTCAGTTTCCCGCATAGTGGAGAAACAACCACAGCACCTAACTTATAGGACTGTTGTAGGAATTAAACAAATGGATATATGTAAAGTGGTCACACAATGGGCACCTAGTACATGTACCCTGTTTTGATCGTTAATCTTTCCTCCTCTCTAAGAGCTTGAACTACCAGCTCCATACTCCTGAGTCTCAAATCTATTTCAGTAACTTAAAACTCACCTCTAAGCCCTGGATCTCTATTTCCATTTTCTGCATTCCCGGATATACCAGAGGAACATAGAAATCAGCATGTCCAAAGTGAAACTCATTATCTACTTCCTAAAACCAGCTCTTCCCCTGCATTCCATATCTGGGTTAAGGATACTGTTGTCCTGAGACTGGTGGTACCAGACCATTTCCTGGGTCTCACCTTGGGAACGGAGGCTGTGGAAAGGGACTGGGTCCCTTCAGTGATATCTTCAGGCATGAACGCTACAGCTCCCTCAAGCAGATTAGTGATGGTCAAGTCAGTTGTCATAGTTAGTTGTCATAATTAGAATTGTTGGAATCCTTATCTGTTACTTCTTCTCTCTCACCATCCCTAGTCAATTTTGAACCAAGCCCTGACTGTTCATCTTTCAAAAGATTTCTTAAGTCTCTTCATAATCCTGCCTGAAGCGTCAAAGCTTCAGTTCAGTCCCTTATCATTGCTTATTTGGACTATTACAATAATTTTCTTTCTCTATTTTTACTCCTTTCTTAAAATCTTTTTTGTTTTAAACAATGATCATGTTTCATGTCAGTTCTTTAAAAAGAAAATAAACAAATAAAGCAACAGCAACAACAAAAGTACCTTCCTTGAGTCTCTATACCTAAAGGAGGTAGGGACAGCTTTACAGCCTCATTTTCTCAGCCCCCAAACTGCCCCTAACTCCTTTAACTCACATTTACCAGTTTTCACCTAACGTATCTAAATCTCACGTACTGGCCAAAGGAAAAAAAAAACCCAAAAAAGCAAAACAAAAAAAAAAAAAGGATTTGTGATTTACAGACAAGTCATGCCCTTTCAGCTCTCTTTATTATTGTTTTTCCCTTTTTCTCTGACAAAAATCTTACTTGGATTTAAGGTCCAGAACAAATATACTGCTTTCTGTGCAGCTTCCTTGCCAATTCCATCTCCCAATGCCCAAGGGAGATACCCCATTCCTTCTTCTAAGCTCTGTCTGCTCTTTGTATGGACCTCGATACTGAACTTGTAATAGTACAGTATTATTTACTTCTGTTGGTCTCTCTTAGCTGTGGGTTCTCAGTGATCTTTTATCCCCTGCATCTGACATGACCTCTGGCACATACTACCACTAACTGAATATCTACTGATTGCATTTTTCTGAGAATATTTCCTCTTGTTAGCCTCCCTTCCATGACAACCAGGTCCGGTGACTTCTCCTTTTCTACTCAGGCAGTTGCTTGTTTTCTGCCAAGTGTCTGTGTGCTGGCAGTGGGTCCTATCAGCCTACTGTCGTTGTCACCATGACGGGCACTTGTCTGGGCAGGCAAATTTGCCTACAACTCATCTGAGTAAAATTAATTTGGTTAATGGAAATGTTCCTGCTGGCATTTACCTTAAATCCATATTTACACAAAGCATTTTCTGGAATGTACACAGTTTCACACTTGTTAGAACGAGTGCTTGCATTCTTTTAGAAATATTTTGATCCATTTTGCTAACTTTTGAGTGTTTTTACATTCAGAAATCTTCCATTTATGAATTTTACATTGTGTCATATGCAATTCATCAAACACATCCCTTTCAGTGTCCTGACCTAAATCTTGCTGTTTAGGGACTATTTTAAGAGACTTTGTGTACCATGTGGACCTATGACGCAAATCAGCTTAAATCCATTGGCCATGTTAATGGAGCATCGTACTTTTTGACTCTAAGACTGAAGATTGTTTAGCTCCATTCCTCTATTTTACTCAACAATCTACATCATAATGAAATACTACCTCACACCTGTCAGAAATGGCTAAAATTAACAACTCAGGAAACAATAGATGTTGGTGAGGATGCAGAGGAAGGGGACTTCTTTTGCACTGGTGGTGGGAATGCAAACTAGTGCAGCCACTCTGTGAAACAGTATGGAGGTTCCTCAAAAAATTAAAAGCAAAGTTACCCTACAACCCACAAATTGCACTACTAGGTATTTATCCAAAGGATATAAACATGCTGATTTGAAGAGTCCCATGTACCCCAATGTTTATAGCAGCACTATCAACAATAGCCAAATTATGGAAACAGCCCAAATGTCCATTGATGGATGAATGGATAAAGAAGATATAGTATACACACACACACACACACACACACACACACACTGGAATACTACTTGGTGATGAAAAAGAATGAAATCTTGCCATTTGCAACAATGTGGATGGAACTAGAGTGTATAATGCTAAGTGAAATAAGTCGGTCAGAAAAAGGTATCAGATGATTTCACTAATATGTGGAATTTGAGAAACACAACAGGTGAATTTAGGGGAAGGAAGGAAAGATAAGTTAATAAGAGAGAAAGGGAAATCATAAGGGACTCTTAAATATAGAGAACAAGCTGAGGGTTGCTGAAAGGGAGGTGGGTGGGGGGATGGGTTAAATGGGTGACAGGCATTAAGCAGGGTACTTTTGTAGATAAGTATTGGGTGTCATATGTAAGAGGTAAGTCACTGGGTTCTAGTCCTAAAGCCAAGACTACACTGTATGTTAACTAGTTTGAATTTAAATTAAAAAAACAATCCCTCATGAAGTAACACTTGGTCAACAAACAGTGACACACTACAAAAACCTAACACCTAGAAATTTGTAAGTTACTGCTTTCACTATCAACATAGTATATATTCATTAAATAAAAGTTGGAAAGCATGACAGAAGTAATAAAAATAAAACTTTCTTAGTGATCATTTTAAAAAACCCATACTATCAAGATTCAAGATTTTCTTCCACTCTTTTTAGGATCATTGTTACAAATTTTATTTAATATTTTATCGTTTAGTATTTGTTATATTATTTAATATCATTTTTATTTTATATGGAAATTGGATTTATTTAAAATTATATTGATACAAGCATTTATAAAATATGTGATATGTTTATTTCCCTCTGAAGTTCACTATGTAATTTTGGGTTATCACACTCACTGCTGAAAAATATTTCATTTTGAGTTTTTTTGTTGTTTTTTAATAATTTATTTTAAAGTTTATTATTTATTTTGAGAGAGAGACAGAGACAGAGACAGAGAGAGAGGGAAGGGGCGGGGAAGGGGCAGAGAGAGGGGGAGACAGAATCCCAAGCAGACTCCATGCCATCAGCGCAGAACCCAACATGAGACTCAAATTCACGAACTGTGAGATCATGACCTGAGCTGAAATCAAGAGCCAGACACTTAACCAATTGAGCCACCCAGGTGCCCCAAAGGTATTCCATTTTGTAACTAAAGGAATCTGGTTGTCTGTTCTATTATTAATATTATTATTCACTACAAGAAAATTTTATTCTAGTAATATTAATGTTTATTTAATGTGTGGGTATTACTTAATTATATATTAGATGTACAAATCTAATGTATATCTAATATATGTTATCCATATATTATATTGATGATAAGTATCATCAGTATATATACACATATAACGAGAAGGGTCAGAAGGTAGACTTATTTACAAATGCATGGGTCAGAAGGTATGCTTTTTTCCAGCTTTGTCCGTTGATGTAAGATTTTTTTTTCTAAATAATATAACATTCCACAAGTATATCAACACGCTGTTTCAGCAACTTTTTCAACATTCATATTTTTTTGAGTTAAGTCCAATTTAATTATGATTTTGTATAATTGACATTATATTTTATACAACTGACATACAAGAAACTACACATAAACTATATAATTTTATTATGTACTTGGTATATTATATTTTTGTATAATTGGCATATAATAAATTTCACATAAGTATATAATTTGATAAGTTTCAGAGATGTATATACACCCATGAGTTTATGAAAACTATCAACAGATATCATCCATCATTGCCCCCTAAAAACATTTTCTCATGCTCTCTGATACTCCTTCCCCCTCCCAGCCTTTCCTACCCATCCCCAGGCAACCACTGATCAAGTTTCTGTCATTATAGATTGGTGTGTATTTTCTAGAACCATACATAAATGGAATCATACAGTATATAATTTTTATATCAAGCTTCTTTCAGCACAATTATTGAAAATTTATATATAAAATATATATATTTAAATTTTACATATACATATATATTTATATGTAAATATGTGTTTATAATATATATTTATTTATATATTTATATATATTATATATTATAAATATATATATGTGTATATATATATATATAATCCATTGATCTGTTGGTGTAAAGAATTTAGATTCTTTACAGTTTTTGGCTATTTCAAGTAAGTGTATGAACATTCTGATACAAATTCTTGTTTGTTTATATGCTTTCATTTATCTTGGATAAATACCTAGAGATGGGATGACTGAATTATAAATAGGTGTGTGTTAACTTCTTGGGAAAATGCAAAAGTGTTTTCCAAAATATGCCATTTCTACATTCCCACCAGCTGTGTATAAGACTTACCGTTGCTCCACATCCCCGCCAACATGTGGTATGACCAGTCTTCAATTTTACCCATTCTGGTAGCTGTGAAGTGGTATTCCATCACCAATGATGCTGAGCGTCTTTTCATTGTGCTTACATGCCATCATTCATTTTTCTTTCCCCTGAAACAGTTCACAGTGTTTCTTATTGGGCTGTTTGTTTTCTTATCTTTGAATTTTGAAACTTCTTTATATATTCTGAACCTGATTCACTTATCACATACATTTTCTCCCAGTCTGTGCTTGTTACTTCATTCTGTTGAATACTTTTGAAGGGCCGAAGTTCTTAATTTTGATGACAGCCAACTTACCATGGTTTTGAGACATTTTATGGGTCCTATTTATAGTGTTTGTATTAGTTTCCTAAGGCTTCTATAACAAAGTACCACAAACTGGGTGACTGAGAATAATAGAAATTTATTGTCTCATCATTATGGACTCTTGAGGTTGTAATCAAGTGTCAGTGGGGCTGCTTCCCTTGGACAGATATGAAGGAGAATCACTTCCATGCCTCTCTCTTGGCTTCTGGTGGTTTGCTGGGGCAGGTTTTGGCACTCCTTAGCTCATAGCTCTATCACTCCAGTCCTCTGCTTTTACATGACATTCTCTGTGTCTCCTCTCCAAGGCTTCCCTCTTTGCATGTCTATGTGGCCACATTTCTCCTCTTTTTTTTTTTTTAATGTTTATTTGTTTTTGAGAGGGAGAGAGAGAGAGTGAGCATGAGCAGGGGAGGGGCAGAGAGAGAGAGATTGAGAGAGAGATTGAGAGAGAGAGAGAGAGAGAGAGAGAATCCTAAGCAGGCTCCACATTGCCAGCCCGGAGCCTGATGCAGGGTTCGACCCAGAACAGTGAGATCATGATCTGAGCTGAAGTCAGACACTTAACTGACTAAACCACCCAGGCACCCTGCCACATTTCTCCTTTGTGTAAAGACAACAGTCATATTGTAGTAGGGCCCACCTTAATGATCTCATTTTAGCTCAATTAACACTGTAAAGACACTATTAGACAAGTGTCCTGTATTAGGGATCAGGATTTCAACATATCTTTTTTTGATGGGTGGAGGAAGCACAATTAAATCCATAACAGTATTCTATTTAAGATACTTTCATCTAACCTAAGTCACAAAGATTAGTTCCAGTATTTTCTTTCTAGAAATTTTACAGTTTCATGTTTTAAATTATACATCTATGATCCATTTTATTTTTGTATGCAGTGGGAGGTATGGACCAAAGTTCTTTATTCTTATTCTTATTTTTCTTGCATATGATTATCCAGTTGGTCCACCACTATTTTTCTTTTTCTTTTAATTTTTTTAACGTTTATTTATTTTTGACACAGAGAGAGACAGAGCATGAACGGGGGAGGGTCAGAGAGAGGGAGACACAGAATTGAAACAGGCTCCAGGCTCTGAGCTGTCAGCACAGAGCCCGATGCAGGGCTCGAACTCACAGACCGCGAGATCATGACCTGAGCCGAAGTCGGCTGCTTAACCGACTGAGCCACCCAGGCGCCCTCCACCACTATTTTTCAAAAAGACTATCCTTTCTCCATTAAATTGCCTTTGCATCATTATCAAAAATCAATTGTCCAGAAACAGATGAACATATGAGAAGGTGGGGAGAGAAGAGAGGGAAACAAACCATGAGAGACTTTTAATGATAGAGACCACACTGTGGGTTGATGGAGGGCGGTGGGTGGAAGGTGGGCTAGATGGGTGATGGGGATTAAGGAGGACACCTGTTGCAATGAGCACTGGGTGTTGTATGAATCAGAATCAGAATTCATGAATCAGAATTCAGAATCACTGAATTCTACCCCCGAAACCAATATTGCACAGCATGGTAACTAAAATTTAAATTTAAAAAATCACTTGTCCATATTTGTGTGGGTCTATTCCTTGACTTTTTGTCTATCTTTACACCAATATCACACTGTCTTGACTACTGTGACTATCCTTTCAAATAAATTCTCTCATTTTCTCTAGAACTCCAATGGATCTTATGTTAGACCTTTTAATTTTGTATGTGGATTCAATTTCTCCCCAAATGTCTGTGTCTTTGTTATTGCTCTGCATTCCTTATAATTTTGTTTGAACCTGCCCTTTAATTATTTGACTCTTCAGCTTTGTTGAATTAGCTGTAGAACTGAGATATTACATTTTTAATTTTAATTACTAATAGTGTTCCACTTCTAGAATTTCAATTTGATCATTTGAGAAATCTATTTTAGTTATATTTTCTTGTTCTTTAATCATGGTTTCATTTTTTTCTCCCTTTTTGAGCTTATATTTTTAATTGATAATCCCAATAGTGGACATTTTGCAGATCTGATTTGGCTATGTTGTTTCTTTTCCTCTTCACTCATGGTATCTTTGTTTTTACTTTACCATTTTTAAAGGATTAGCTATCAGTGTTTTTTCAGTTTTTAAAATTTGAGTATAGTTGACACACAGTGTTCTATTAGTTTTGGGTGTGCAACATGGTGATTTAACATCTCTATATGTTATGCTACATTCATTATGAGTGTATCTACCGTCTGTCATCATACAACCTTATTACAATATCATTGACTATATTCCCTATGCTGTGCCTTTTATTCCCATGAATTATTCATTCCAGAACTGGAAGCTTGTATCTCTCACTCCCCTCCACCCCCAGTTTGCCCATCACCGCACCCTCCTTCCCTCTGGCAAACATCAGTTTGTTCTCTGTATTTATGGGTCTGATTCTGCTTTTTGTTTATTTGTTTTTTCATTTGTTTTGCTTTTTAGATTCCACATATGATTGAAATCATATGGCATTTGTCTTTCTCAGTGTGATTTATTTCAATTAGCATAACACCCTCTAGGTCCATCCATGTTGTCACAAATGGTAAGATGTCTTTTGTTTTCAACTTTAATCAAAAAACCTCATTCCCTGAAACTTTAATTTTTTTTTAATGTTTTATTTTATTTTTGAGAGAGACCGAGTGTGAGTGGGGGAGGGGCAGAGAGAGAGGGAGACACAGAATCTGAAGCAGGCTTTAGGCTCTGAGCTGTCAGCACAGAGTCCCACACCGGGATTCTAATTCATGAACTGTGAGATCATGACCTGAACCGAAGTTGGATGCTTTACTGACTGAGCCACCCAGGAGTCACCCTGGAACTTTATATAATGAAATTCTTTTATGTTTATTTTGCATTTTCTTTGTTTCAGAGCAGATTTGCCATTTTTTCTATCAAACTTGAGTTTTTTTTTAAATTTTTAGGTCAATATCATTGATAAATGTAAAAGGAATTTTTGCTATATTCACCAAGAACCTTGGCTAGTTTTCAGTAGTTAGATTCATCCGGCCATCTACTTCTTAGACTATCCAAAATATAAATATCTAAGCTTTTGTTTTTTATGCAGCAATTTGCCTGATAACTCATGTGCCAAGAATGCTAGTATGTACTTAAGACCTCGCTGAATACATACGTATTTAACCCTCTCTCTTCACTTAATGCTATCTTATGCTCATCACTGATATTGCTGGATACCCTGCAAAATCAACTTTGGGATTTTTTTCATGAGAAATATATTGTGAAATTTAATTTTAAATTTTATTTTTTTTAATTTTAATTTAATATTAATATTTTCCAGATTATTATTGGCATTTCAAGTTTTTATTTTACATGTGATATTTATTTCGAAGTAGTCAAAATTGCTTTCTTTCTCTTTGTCATCTCTTCTGTTGAATTGTGGCTTCAAAGATCCTCCATACAGAAGTTGAAGAAGTATACCTTTCTATATTTTAGAGATCTATTGTTTTATTTTTAAAATATTTAAGTGCTCAGCTATCAGGAATTCATCTTTTTGGGTTATGTGAACCTCTGAGCAAATCCCTGTTTACAGCCTTCCTAAGGAAGGAAGCATAGTGATTCAGCCCATTTCTTTCCTCTTCACATCCTGATTATTCATTCTCCTCAAGGTTCAACAGAAAGTAAGACAAATGTGTGTTCTGAGATAATTGTTGTTTTCCTCATCATTGAAAGATAATGCCACGTCTCGTATGTTTATTTTACTTTCTCTAAATATCTGCACTTTTGATTATTACATTGAAATTTGCTTTTGGTTTGAAATGTTTAAAAATAGGCTAGATGAAAAAAAACACATCTAAGGGACTACAAGAAAGGAAATTCTCATTAACTGTTTTAAAATCAGCCTATCACATAAGAAATAGATTTGATGCACAGGCATTTCAAATGAATGTCTCATTTAACAAATTATTAGAATTTAGAAGAACCAATATAAGTAAATTGACCTGGAGACTGAATTTTCAGCTACTCCCAGGGTCCACAAACGCCCTTTGACTTTTCCCTCAGGAAATGGTTTCGCTAAGTCCGATCTCCATGAATTTCCCTTTAAAATACCTGTGGCCTGCAAAGTCTTTTTCCTGTGTAGTAGGAAACTGGTCGTCCCACAGTCTGCATCGATACTGCACCTGTTTGTACAGGCTTTGGTGGCCGTCTCTGAGAATACTGTTTATTTCAATATCTGATGCATGAAGCATTTTTCAATACAAGTTGCCTAATATTCTTATTAATAATAATGAAAACTATCCATATGTTGATACTAGTTTTATGGAAGGTTTACAGATGCCCTAAATCAAAGTGGGTTAAATTATTTCATGGGAAGTTGTTCGTGTTAATCATTTTGAATAATGCCTATTTTATTATATGGTTTTCTTTACTAAAATGAGAATTAGGAATTGCTCATTTAGTTTAATTCAGTCCTGCCTCTCATGCTACATAGGCTAATGTAAAGGCTCTGGTTATTAGCCTTGAGGGCTGTGGCTCTAGCCTGAGAACTCTTTGGACAGGGCCACTGGTAGCAAGAGAGGCTTTCTGATGCCTGGTGAATGGATGCTGCTGCCACCAGTGGGGACATCTTTTCTTCCAGCTTCATGAGACCTGGCCCATTGGTGGCTGGGCCCTTGTGCTGGGACTTTGCTATTACCGGGCTCTAGGTTCATTAAGAATTGCCCCCTTTTTCTATACAGAGATTTTGTTTTTCAAATTATCTTTACTCAAACATGAAGGGGTTTTCACCCCCTATATATCTCTCTTGTCTGTCCACTGCCCATCACTTCTGTCTTGGTTCAGGCCTTATCGCAGGAACTTCTTTCAGTCTCACCCCGTGACCTGTTGACCCAACTAAGGCTTGGATGAGTCTCTCTAAGTCACAAATGTGCATATGGTCTTCTGCTACTACCTTCTGGAAAAAGTAAGATGCTTACACAATGTCTAGGTCTCTTATGACTTGGACTGTGCCTACCTTACCAGCCCCTCTTCGTTCTTGCTGATTTTTCACAATCCATGCTCCAGCTAGCAAGACCAAACTGTCCCTGTGTCTCTGATGTTCTCGTACTTTTGTGAAAGGAAACCCACGAGGACCCTTCTCCAGTGGCTCTCATTTATCAAACCTTAACTGAACATTGCATCTTTTGGGAAATCTCCCCTTTTGCCCAAGGTGGCCGTTGTCTCTATTCAGTGACCCGTGAGTGTCTTAGTCACACATCACCCAGTGTTGTCCTTCATTGTCTCGTGCCCATCCCCTGGCATGGTGTAGGGTAGTGGTTAGCAAAGGCAGATTTAGAGCCAACCTGAAGTCTTATCCTCTCTGTGCTATGTACTGACCATGCCGTCTTGAGGAAATTGTGCATTCTCAGCCTCTGCCTTGCCTTCTTCATCTGTACAACAGGGATACTGATGAATGCCACTCCTGAGTGTGACAGGCTCATTAATTAGAAAGAAGATAAAGTACTGGAGTCTCTGTCTCTCTGTCTCTGTCTCTCTCTCTCTCTCTCTCTCTATATATATATATATATACATAATTTATTGTCAAATTGGTTTCCATACAACACCCAGTGCTCATCCCAACAGGTGCCCTCCTCAATGCCCATCACCCACTTTCCCCTCTCCCCCAACCCCCATCAACCCTCAGTTTGTTCTCAGTATTTAAGAGTCTCTTATGGTTTGCCTCCTTCTCTCTCTGTAAGTTCCCCACTTCCTCTCTCCCCTGGTCTTCTGTTAAGTTTCTCAGTATCCACATATGAGTGAAAACATATGGTATCTGTCCTTTTCTGCCTGACTTATTTCACTTAGTATAATACTTGGAGAGCCTTTTTGTTTAATTTTTTTTTTTTTTGAAAGAAAGAGAGAGGGAACATGCATGCAAGCAGGGAAGAGAGAGAGGGTGACAGAAGATTGGAAGCGGGCTCTGTGCTGACAGCAGAGAGCCTGATGCAGGGCACGAACTTGCAAACTATGAGATCATGATCTGAGCCGAAGTCAGACGCTTAACCAACTGAGCCACCCATGTGCTCCTGGAGAGTCTTGAAACAGAGTAAACACCCAATACTTGTTATTTTATGTTAATATCAGGAACGTTGTTGAATAAATTAGACACGCATTCTGTGTAAGACAATGCAAATGGCTAGTATATCACTGAACAATGCCAATGTGACAGAGAATATAACAATTTACCCAGTTAATTTCCACAGCATAATTGTGACGTAAGTGCTATTAGTATTATTCCATTTACATATGACGAGATAAGGCCTAGAGAAGTTAATAAAAATGTTCCAAGTCATTAAAAAATGCATGGTGAAGTGGGATTTGATCCCAAGCAGTTTGACTCTGGAGCTTTCATTCTTTTTTTTTAATGTTTATTTAAAGTGGGGGATAGGCAGAGAGAGAGAGAGAGAGAGAGGAGACATAAAGAGAGAGAAAGAGAATCCCAAGCAGGGATTCTCTGTCAGCATGGAACCCAATGTGGGGCTTGATCTCATGAACCATGAGATCATGACCTGAGCCAAAATTAAGAGTCAGGCACTTAACCGACTGAGCCACCCAGGTACCTCTAGACCTTTCACTCATAATCACTATTCCAAACTCCCCCAAAACCCTATGTTGTTTCCCCAACGTCTGTTTCTTGAATTAATGAATTTTAAAAATGGTATGTACATTGCCTCTCTATAGATTATATGTATATAGTGCTAGATATGTAAGATGTGAGAGATTACAGGAATTTCCTGACTGAAAATATTCGAATTTTGCATTTCTGAAATTCATCATTTTGGGTTTGGAAAACTTCATAGTCATGGACACAGAATGATCGCTTAGAGATACCATAGATAGAAAGACATGCATTATAAAATAAAGTTTCTGGAGAAGGGTCATATGCCCTAGGACAAGAGACAGAGAAGTGCTAAGGGGGAGAGTCAGGAGGCCACGCGCATTGTGTAGGGAAGCCAGACCTAGAGATAATGCAGATCATCTTCCTCATTCTGCTTCTGCCAACTGTTAGCTGACTCATTCAGTCAGTAGTTTATCCACATCTATACGATGTTTGTTGTATTCCTGGTGTGTTCCAAGAACTGCTATTTCCTTCTGACTTCAACTTGCTCTTAAGTAAAATTGTCATGGTAGTTCCTATCTTGAAAGATATTTGAGAAAGGTCAGTAGGAAACATGGAAAGGTGCAACCCAGGGACCTTCTATGTATGACTTTCTTACCTTTTACCTAGCTGTCACTAGCCAGGGGCCAGAGTATGGGCTCAGTCAGACAGGAGGAGTCAGAAAAGTGATAATAAACCCTAGAAGGAGTGATGAGTGGAACAAAGTTTTGGACAAGTCCGTGGAGCCAAGGACAGATATCCCAGTCAGGTGAGGAAGCCAGGGATTTGAGGCTGGGCACCAAATGACATCATGTTGAGATTAAATTAAGGGATGGGGCAGGATGTATTCCTAATTGTTACCTTGATCACTTGCTAGTGTTTGACGTTCATCTGTATGTCTGGCTAAGTCTGAGAATGTATACTGTTATAAGGGAGAGTCTGTCTTTCACTCATGGTGTCTTTGAAGGAATTTTCCCCAAGGATGCTCTTGGTCTACTATCCCACCTTTTACTCATACCTATTAAGGTGGAATGAGTTACTTGGGAAGGGGATAACAATCACCAGTCCACATTTCTCAATTGATAATCTACTCAATATACAATCTATCAAATATTCTAAGCACGAGGTATGGGTTTTTGTTCTTCTTTCTTACCCAGGAACAGAGGGAGACAGCGTCAGCAACATGTTCAAATGTGTCTACTTTACAAATTCATGTTTACCTCAGATATGCTGCTCCAAAGTGTAGACCAAGGTTTCTCAGACTTGGCACTATTGATGTTTTGGGCCAGATGATTCTCTGTTTATGGCAGAGTATGGTTTAAGAGCTCTACTGCATATTGTAGGACATTTAACAGCATCCCTTAGCTGTACCCACTAGATGCTTGTAGCATCCCCACAGTTGTACTCACCTAAAATGTCTCCAGACGTTGCAAAATTTCATCCTCCCCTCCTTCCGAGTCCCAGCTCTAGGAAAATGTGTGGAGTTTGCAGACCACTTGACCCAATATCCAGTTGTGTCCTCTAATTTAGCTGCATCAACAACAAAGCTGATATTTTGGTCTCCATTTTTACTCTCCCTTTAAACAATTTATATCTTAATCAGAACCAAGATGAGGGTCTCTTCAGAGAGCTCAGGGAGTTGCTTAGGGTCACATGAGTGCTTCACCCCTAAGATAATTATTCCTCTCACAGTGTTTGGCCAGTAATAAATAGAGAGGGCCCTGAGCCCTGCCATTGACCCAACATTCATGGATAAATTTCAAGGGGAGGTGCCATTGGTTCTTCTGAATATCCAACTCTCATAGGTCAAGTAGCTTCAAAAGCTGGGTCAAAGGCAGTTACTGACCCCTGAGCGGGTTAGCAGCCTCATCTCAGTAGCCAGCTGGTAGGTAGACCAGTTGGCTCTGGTCCCAGCTACATTTTCTGGAAAAGCAGAGATAAAATGTTTTGTTTTGTTTTTTTTGAGGCTGAAGAAGTTCTCTGTGAGGCTTCTGTGAGCAGTCACAAGCCACGGCTGGGTCTGTGAAGTTTGCATTGGACATTCCAGAGGCTGTTTGCCAAACTTGGGCCATGTTCCCGGCTGAGCATCACCCACGGGCACTGTGCCCCAGACAGGCCCAATCCACAGAGCAGAAAGACTTCGTTTTCAGCTCTGCAGAGGCAGCAGCCTTTAGGCTAATTAATAAATCATCAACGCATTTGTGGTGTGAAGAATGAAATATTTATGCTCACCAGAGTAATATTTCTGTCTTGCAGCCCCATGGTCTGTTGATGCCTGATGGAGGATGAAGTAAATACCAGCTGGTGTAGAATGAGTGGAATATAATTACTCTCCACAAAGTTAAGTGAATATTAAAACACAGAAGTCACAGGCCCTGGCACTCATCCCTCCTTGACTCCATTGCCCAGTAAATAGCATTCTGACCTGAAGTTGTCTTCACTACAACTTCCAGCAGGGATCGCAGTACAGGGCTTGGTTGTCAGCAGCTTGGACACAGGCTGCTGAGAGAGGCAGAAAGTCAACCACCTTCCAGGAGCATGGGGAGATTTCCCTGATGCCTGAGAGATAGTGTGATACTGTGAGAAAAAGTGGCTTTGGAGCTAGAGACACCAAGTTCTCTCTCTGAAATTTACAAGCCATGTGATCTTGGTCAAAGTCTTTCACTTCTCTGTACCTCAGTTTACTTGCCTAGGAAACCAGGGTAATGCTGCGCTATGTGATAAGAGAACTGAGATGCAGAAGTTAATGGACAAAGTTTTGCATGGTGACATGGAGGTAGAGATGGAATGTGAACTGTAAGGAGATTGGGTAAGTACCCCACAGAGCTTAAGGTGATGGCACTGAAAATGCAAAGAAGAATCACCTGTGAAAGGCAAGACTGGCAGGTGATTTTATGATTGGAGAGTTAAAGGAGATTCAAGAGCTTGTGAACCCAAGAGCAGGGAAAATGGAGATAGCCTTCTCAGAGACTGGGAAGTCCAGAAGGAGAGCATGCTTTGTGAAGGGAGGGGGTGAAGACGTGGGCTGTGTTCAGGGTGGGAATTGAAGTAGACAGTCTAAGAGGAGGAAGCAATCAGTGGAATTCTTCCGGCCTTGGTATTTGTACAGGTGTGTGTGTGTGTGTGTGTGTGTGTGTGTGCTATGTGTGCAGAAACGGTTTCCGGTCCCCTCCATAATCACCCATGACATACACACACAATCTCCACTCAGCAAAATTTCTACCATGCAAGATACATGGTTCTCTCTGTTCCTTTCTGAGCCCCCCTTTGTCCTTTATTTACCATGTTGAGTGCCTCATAACTAATCCAAGTACTGCAGATCTGGCCTGTTTATGTTGTGGGGGACTTACTTCCACAATAGTAATTCTTGGACCTCACTTCGAAGATCCATCCTTATGTCTGTGTAGAGTCACTGTATCATCAGCCGTTCCCAGTGTCCAAGGCAGAAGATACATGGTGTCCAGTGAGGGTGGATGTGGTCTAAAAGATACTCATACCTTTTATGAAATCCCACAGGATCCCAAAGTCCATGCCCTTGAAGAGAGGAAACGCTCCTTAGGATACAACATGATGTCCACAGAACAATTAAAGAACCATATATCCGCACTTGAATGTTTTCGTATTTAGTAGGCTGTAGGCATTCTAAGAAGAAAATCCACTTTACTACTGCTAGCACCTACTGTATGCACTCACCTAAGCATATGACCTAAATGATCTCATTTAATCCTAGCCATTTTGTAAATTAGGCATTTTATAATTGGGAAACCAGCCCCAAAGAAATTAATTTGCTTTCCATCAAAAAGCATGGAAGTCATAACAGCAGGATTCAGATTCAAGCCTGTTGTTTTCAAGCTTTGTGTCCATTCTGTCCTTCTTTCTATTCTCATCCCCTCTTTCCTCCCTTCTTTCTATCTCCCTCCTTTTTACCTTCCCTTTGTCTTTATTTTGAAAGCATTTTACGTATGGCAGTATTGTTAGCTGCCTACCATTGACTATATTCAAGGTGGTAATGTGTCAGCTTATAAAAATAGATTCCTTGTAGATGGATGTGGCTTTGTGACATAGTTTCAGTCACTGACATGTAATTGGAGAGGATGAGCTCAGTTTACCTGTCCCCTGGCTGTCCTTCCCCTTCCTGGAAGGAGGACTTGATGCTCAAAGTGGAGAAGCCATCCCATGAGCTCTAGGTGATAGACACAAAAGGCCACCTGAGATCAAATACAGGACCTTGCTCTTGGGAGACATAGTGGGCCTGCCATCCTAGCCCTAGACCGTCTTTCTTTGGACTTGGTCAAATCACTATTTTCAGGGCTCTGTTACTTGTAATAGAATGCAATTTCTAACTTCCTTTAGGTAGATGCATCAAAGCATTAAAAAAAATAAAGAAAAAGAAAAAGAAAAAGCTACCAAACTCCCATTCTCCACTCAGAGGAAACCATTGGCCACAGGAAATTTGTATAAATCTTCCTATATATGTTCATCTATATCTTTAAAAATTTTTTTTTAATGTTTATTTATTTTTGACAGAGAGAGAGAGAGAGAGACAGAACATGAGCAGGGGAGGGGCAGAGAGAGAGGGAGACACAGAATATGAAACAGGCTCCAGGCTGTGAGCACAGAGCCTGACGCGGGGCTTGAACTCACAGACTGTGAGATCATGACCCGAGCCGAAGTCGGACGCTCAACTGGACTGAGCCACCCAGGCACCCCCATCTATATCTTTTTAGTACATTAATGATGTGCGCTAATTTTCTGTAACCTGCTGTTTTTACTTGTGTGAAACTATGATTTGGAACCCTATTATTTAAAACATTTTGGTATTTACTAGGCACTCTCCTTTGTATATTGTGGAATAGTGATTGTTAAATAGGGATAATTTTGCCCCAGCCCCACAGGATGTCTTTTGGCTTCCATGTCTAGAAGCATGTTGTGATTTGGCAGTGTCTGGAAACATGCTGTGATTTGGCAATGTCAGGAAGCATGTTTGGTTGTCACAACTGTGGGGAAGGAGAGCCAGGAAGGATAGAAGCCAGAGATGTTGCTAAATGTCTTACAATGCACAAGGCAGCCTCCTACAACAAAGAATTATCCAGCCCAGAATATCCAGGTTCAGACCAAAATGTCAATGCTGAGATCCAGAGTCCTTGCTAAGGAGTATTCCATAATATACTTGTACCATCTTTTGTTTAAACAGCCCCTAAAACTAAGATTGTTTTGGGGTGCCTGGAGGGCTCAGTCGGTTAAGCATCTGACTTCGGCTCAGAACATGATCTCACAGTTCATGAGTTCAAGCCCTGCGTTGGGCTCTGTGCTGACAGCTCAGAGCTTGGAGCCTGCTTTGGGATTCTGTGTCTCCCTCTCTCTCTGCCCCTTCCCTGCTCGCACTCTGTCTCTCTCTCTCTCAAAATTAAATGAACTTTAAAAAAAATTAAGAAACACTATGATTGTTTCTAACAATGCTGAAAAGAATACTATTGCCTGTATATAGTTGAGATTATGGATTATTTTTCTTTTCAATTTTTTGTTTAAATTCTAGTTAGTTAACATGCAGTGCAATATTGGTTTCAGGTGTAGAATTCATTGATTCATCACTTACAACACCCAGTGTTCATCATAACAAGTGCTCTCCTTAATATCCATCACCCATCTAGCCCATCCCCCAACCACCTCCCTCCAACAATCCTATTTGTTCTCTATCATTAAGAGTCTCTTGTGGTTTGTTTTCTTCTCTCTCCATCCCCCCCCATATGTAAATCTGTTTTGTTTCTTAAATTCCACATATGAGTGAAATCATATGGTATTTGTCTTTCTCTGACTGACTTATTTCACTTAGCATAATATACTCTAGCTCCCAAATGTCCATACACTGATGAATGGATAAAGAGGATGTGGGGTGTGTGTGTGTGTGTGTGTGTGTGTGTGTGTATACGTGTATAAACGTGTATATATATATATATATATTTATATTTATATATATAAATATAAATATATATATAAATATATATATAGTGGAATATTACTGAGCCATCAAAAAGAATGAAATCCTGCCATTTGCAACAATGTGGATGGAGCTAGAGAGTATTAATATATTTTAAAAAATAAAAATTTATACATAGAATTGCTTAAATAAAGAATATGCACAGTTAATGTTTAGATGCTGCTACTCACCTACCACAAAAGGCTTCCTTAATTTACACACCCATTGAAAGTGTAACGGTCATTGACTGTTTCCCTGAACCTTCATGAACATGAGATGTCATCAGTCTTTTTAATCTTTATAAACCAATGAAATTATTGGTGCTTAATTTGCGTTCTCTGATAGCAATAAGGTTGAGCATTATTTTGAGTGTTAACGGGCCACTTTATTTCCTTTCATGTGAAATGTTTCATCCATATTGTTAGTCTATCTTCTTTCTCATTCTTGCTTTTTTCCCTTATTGATGTAGGAACTCCTCTTGTATATTGAATTTTTTTTTGTATTGAATATGTGAGAACCACATTTTGCCTACCTTTTTTCGATACCTAAACATTTAAGGAAGAGGCAGAAAAATGAAGGTTGTAGACGTTAGGAAACATTTCATTCGTCATTAATTAAATCTGATTTATTTATCTGGGTGCCTCCTATGGCTCATGTAGATACTGTGGGAAACGAAGTGGGAGGAGGGCCCACTCCTGTCCTCAGGTGGCTCAATCTGGGATGTGAATGACAAAACATGCCCATATTACCTTTACTTTAATCCTGATTAGGAATTAAGTGCCTAATAATAGCATCTCACCTTCAAGCACAATTAGCTGAATCTAATGAACATTAAGACAAACAATTAGCAGAAGGGATATCAAAACTGCTCTTCTTTTGCCTATAATAATGGCACTAGAGAGGGAGGCAGCTATTTGCAGATCAGGACCCTAATACTGACCTCAGGATTAGATAAGATAGACCTGCCTGTTCTTTTGAGGCTGGCCATGTGACAGAGAGCAGTGGTGAGCCTGTGCCCTGTGCTGGCAGGGCCAACTCTTAAGAGGAAGTGGGAAGCTTAAGAGGAAGTGGGAAGCTCTGAATCACAAGCGCTGACTTTATTCTTTTCATCTTTACCAATAAAGATAAATTACTCCCTACACCATGGGGAAAGAGTAAGTGAGGGGCAGAGAGAGGCCAGGCGTGTTCTGTTAATGATGACCTTCCATGGGGAAGGAAAAAAAAGGAATGGGGAATAAATGCTGTCTACCTCTCTGTTAAAGAAAACTCCCCTAAGACATTTAAAATGTTGCACCTTTACTTCCCCCACCATTTTGTTTTCAAATGATTCGTCCGACAGTGTGTCAACTTTTTCTTATCACCTCTGCTGTTCAGTGTATCACATATGCTCTCTTCCTCCCCTTTGCACTGATCATTGATATTGATGCGGCAGCAGCTTTTTTCATGTTCAAAGTTCTCACATTTCCATATATGGCTTCCCCTATTACCTCTGTCTTCCTCCTTCAGCCTTCCAGCTGAGATACCCACAGGCATTTAGGAGAGCTTACTAAGAAGACCCTTATGACTCCCTTTTGCTCCTAATTTACTTCGAGTCCATGCCTATTCCTCCCTCCACATTCTAAGGGACCTTTTCTTTATTGTTTATTCACTATTTATTTTAAGTATTTTGTTGTAATTCTTCCTCCTCACTCTCCCTGCTCCCTCTCACTGTATAAAATGTTGGTATTCTCCAGAGCACCACCCTCAGCTCTTTCTCATTCTCTATCCCCTGTAAATGCCTGATTTTAGCCATCACTATGTAATAACAATTTCAAAATTTATATCTCCTAACTTAAGCCGCACACACACACACCTGTGTTTCCAGTGCCTCGTGCATATTTATACCTGGCTGTCATGCTGCTATTTCAAATGCAACAAGACCCAATCCCATTTTTCTTTCTATTTTTGTCTCAGTTAATATCATTAGCATCTGTTCAATTAAAAATTTTGGCATCATCTGCAATGCAACTTTTCCTATCTTATGTATCAGAGGTTTTATCATTATTTGATTAAAACTTTTCAAGGGTTCCGTGTTACCCACAAGATAAAAACAAAATCCTTGAAACTCCAAACATGTCTTTATTTTATGGTCCTGTGATGGTTAATTTTATATGTCAACTTGGCTAGCCACAGTGCTCAGACATTTGGTGGAACACTATTCTGGATATTTCTGTGAAGGTGTTTTTTGCATGAGATTAACATGGAAATTTATGGAATTTGAGTAAAGCAGATTCTCCTCTATAGTGTGGGTGGGCATCATCTAATAAATTGAAGGCCTGATTAGAATAAAGACTGACCTCCCCTGAGCAAGAAGGAATTCTGCCAGTAGACAGCTTTGGGTCTTGAATTACAGCATGGATTTTCCTCAGCATCTCCAGCCTGCCAGCTCACCCTGGAGATTTTGGATTTACCAAACCTCCATAACTACATTAGATATTTCCTTAAAATAAATATTCATCTCTCCCTCCCTCCCTGTCCTTATCTCTCTCTCTCTCTCTCTCTCTCTCTGTTAGCTCTGTTTCTCTGGAGAACCCTAATAAAGTATCTGATTCTCTACCTGTAAATGAGTTAATTCACATTTGAATATTTATTTAAGAAAGGAAAAAACAATAAGATAAAGAATCAAATAAAAATAACCAACAAGTAGAAAAACCAACAAGTAGAAAAACAATTCAAAACAACCACCAGCACAAACCTATGGTATAACCATGTCAAAACTCCCATCATTCTGGATACATGAGATATGTTTTAACGCCTTTGTGCCAGAATACATGTTGGTATCTCACCTTGGAAACCTCTTCCATTTGTCTTTGTCTGACTTTTCTCAGTTACTCTGGGTAGATTTTATGTATGTATGTATGTATTTATTTATTTATTTATGAAACCAAGTCAAGAAAAGATTTATTTTTTATTTTTTATTTTTTATTTTTTATTTTTATTTTTTAGAGTTAATGTTAAGTATCTTTTTATTTTAATATAATTTATTGTCAAATTGGCTAACATACAATGTGTAAAGTGTGCTCTGGGTAGATTTAAATGTGACCTCCGTGCTCTCATAACACTTGGTCCCTGTTTTATTTGGGCAGTTCCCACACTGAGTGATAATTATTTATATCTGCCTTATTCACTGGAGCTCACAACCCTAGCACCCAGTGGATCCTCAGCTAATCTTTGTGGGATGGAATATCTTTCACGTACAACCAACTTCTCTTCATTAAATCCTTCCGGTATGCAGTAGATATAATCAATTCTCAACAGGAAATCAAATCCTGCACCCTCCCCACTGAGTTCCTGATATTCAAGTATTATTACCTCATCAATTCCTTCTGCATTTGGAATGTTGTCCTAACCTCTGGCATGAAGTCCAGGAGACAAAGATGGTTGCCTCGGGGAGCCAAGATCATGCAGCCCATTGCCATCCCTCAAGGACTCATGATCTACAATAGCAACAACTAGTGCTGAGCACAGGCAGGAGTGATTTCGAAGGAGGCTGCTGCTGTTTGCTGTCCTAAAGAACAAGTGCAGAGATCACCGCACTAACAACATTCCTGACTTTCTGTACATATTGGAGAGGTGGCCAAGTCTCTTAATTTTAGACTGGGTGTTCCTTGAGGGGGCTAGTCTCTCTTCCTGTTTTGACTCCCTAGTGTGTATGAACATAAGCAGATGTACAGTTGTTTATTTCTTAGTAGCTGTCTATAAATATGGCCTTGAGATGACAGATATGATAGAAGGCATCTTGGTCTTGGAGGCTGGCTTATTGAAGTAAAGTAAACATAGGTGATGAGTTTTGAGGGAAGCTGTGAAGGACCTTTTCCTGCCTAAAAGCTGCATCTATAAAATTGCAAGTTATTACCTCCTCAGACTTCATAGGAGTTAGCATGAGATATATTAATTTAAATTTTGACTTTGGCGTTACAATGTGGTACTGGGCAATTATTTTACCTCTCCACTCTCAATTTCCTCATCTGTAAATTTGGTCTCAAAAATCCCTCTTCATGACATTATTGTGAAGAGTATTTGAATTAAAATATGTCAAGTGGCCGATTGTCAGAAGTCCCTCAATAAAATGCTTGTTGAATCTGAGTCTTTATTACAGGCAATCATGATCCTTTTTCCCCCCTCACTCTCTGTGCTGTAAACCTTGCCAAAACACTCAGATTATATTAACCCTGCAGTAATAAAGAAAAACAGCAAGCTAATTTGGGAAACTTCCCATAGCAAAAATGTCTATTAAGATTTGAAAGTGGCATAAAAACTATATGACCACAATGGCCTCTTTCTGTTTTGCTTGGGAACCAGAGGTGAACATCATATCTCCAGTTCTTGCCTTTCATCGTTTGCTTCCAGAAAAGACAATTTAAGTGCCAGTTATTAGAGCCTGTCAATAAATTTCGGAAGTGAAGCAAATCTCGCTGAACTGACTGACAGCTACAAATTAATTTTTGCTTTCTTTAAACAGTGAACCAGCGTAATGTTTGTGCAGCTGTGTGTGAGCCCACGGTGTGTGCTCTCTTGGCCCAGCACAGTGTGGCCTGAATGTCAACATGGGGTGCAAATTATTTTGCCTTCATTCAGCTTCTTAATGGGGAAGACGGTGCAGTTTGTTAACAGACACCAAGGCGATAGAGGATAATGAATGGTTCAGCATTCTGCCTGTTGAGAAGTACACAGCCATGCTAGGGGACATTTATGACAGGAATGGCCCCAAACACACAGGAGGCTCACTCATTTCTATTTGTGATTTTTATTACATTCATTCAGCAACATTTGACCAAACTCTGTTAAGTGCTGGAGATGAAAAGAAGGTGGTGTTCAATCTCTTTTCTATAAAGATGCCACAGGCTAAGAACAAAAGAGATACAAATAAGGACCATCTGTTATAATTATAGGTGCAATAGGTGGTAGGAACATGAAAGAAAGAATTATTTATTTTATGGGCAGAGGTTGGGATATGGTGACCAGCTGAATGTAAGAAATTCTTCCCCCAAATGTCACTTATCTGTTGGTGTTTGTTTCCTTTTTAAGCGAGGAATGACATACCCATCTTCATTGCCCAGCTCAGTGCGTTTTTATGTATGTGTAATTACCACCCAGATTTATGTATGTTTGTGCCCATGTAATTACCACCCAAATCAAGCTCTTGGAGTTTTTCTATCTTCCAAGACGGTTTCTTCATGCCCCTTCCTAGTCAACTCTCCGTACCTCCAAGAGGTAACTACCAAGAGGTATCAATCACTATGGATTGATTTTGCCTGGTTTTGAGTTTCATATAAGTGGATTTTATGTGATAGGTTCTCTCTGTAACATTTTTCTTTAGCTTCGCATTTGTTCGCAAGATCCCTCCATGTACAGTGTGTACCTGTAGCTCTTTTTATCATTACAAAATCTTCCATTATAAACATTGGTATTTTAAGAGTGAATACAAATTGCTCCCCGGTGGACAGCCAGGAGGAGGCATGGCATACATTTAAGCACGGTATATTTGGAGGGTAACTGTAGTGACATTATAGGGATTTGGGGGTTCATTGAGGAGATTGTGATAAAAACAAAGGCCAGAGCTACACTGGGAAAGATGCAGAATGTACTAGTTTTGTAGACTACCCCCCAACAGATTCAGAGGTAAGCAGGAGGCATGGTATGATCAGACTTGTGTTGGACCCATTACTCTGATGTAAACACGCTGAGTGTGTGGAAGCAACGAGAAACCAGTATTAGGGAACTAGAAGATAGGCCACCAGAGTAACCCAGGGGGCTTGATTTGAGGTCAAGAATGGGAGAAAAGTGGAATAATCAGAGGGAGATCGAGACGGTCAGAGGTGGGCAGGGAGGAGTCAAATGCTGAGCCGCAGTGTGTAAGACAGAAGCAGCAGAGGAAGCATGAAATTAATTCCCACTTCTGATGTTCATTTGAAACTGGGAGTGAGCAAGGGCATCCGGGTTCTGCTAAGACACCTTCTGTCCTTACTCTCCCTGCACCCCAGCAGCACCTCCCCTGATCCACACTTAACCTTAGCAACACAGCCCTTAAGAGGAAATGGATCAAAACACCCCAAGGAATTATGCACATTTCATGTACATCTGGGTCTGAATTCCCATGCCTGCATTTCTGTCATTTTGCCATTTCAAAGAATAACATACCATGGCTTTTCACTCCAGCCCTGTGGTGGTGCCCTTTTTGAGAGAATAAATCCCAAGTAGTGTTGCCAAGAGCCAGTGACATTTGCCATGTTTGAAAAGGCCTTATTTTGAAGAATGATTATTGATTCTTTCTCACATTTCAGATCATTCCTTTGATGCTGCTTTTCACTGGCCCTGGTGAGCAACCTTCAGCCGCATTCACGGCTCTTTGACACAGCAGTTCACCCAGAAAGAATGCAGTGTTCTTCCAAGTGGCATTCACCCTGAGCCTGACCACCAGAAAAGTCACTGTTGCTCTGAATATTTCATCACCTAACAGAGCTTTTCCAAGTCTTGGCAAGGTTGTTGAAAATACATAGCCATGCTTATAAACAAGCTCAGGTAATAATGGGGTGTGCCTGCAGGAAGGGGCTAGAGGTATCAGGGTATTCAGTGGAATGAGTGATGGCAACTTGGGGACAATGTTATTGCTGTGGGTCTGCGATTTCCAGGGAGAAGTTGAGTTGGAAAGAGAGGGTAGGAAAAGGGAGTAGTAGACCGGGAGAAAATGATAAATAATCTGCTGAAACTGTCCACAAAATATTGACTCCTAAGGAATAAATATTTATCATTGGGTGTCCCTGCAACAGAGGAAGGCCCTGATTTCTAGATTTTAGAATCCAAAAGCCACTTATCCACATAGCTTAGGAATCCTGACATCACCTATGAGTGTTAGAAGTGGAATCTCACGTTCAAAGGCAGTGGTTTTGTGAGCCTAACAGGAGCCATAAAAAGAAATAATGAGGCTTCGAGTCCAGATATGTATTCTGCATATTTGAAATGTGTTGTTTAGTCTCTATTACATATGCCCTCTTGATATTATGTTGCTTTTAGGGTGTTGGTGAGAAGAATGGAGAGAGGATGCTGCATGTCAATGAACTTGTGGGACTAGGAAAGTACTTTTTATCAAATATTTATTTAATTTGTCTATGGAAGGATAGGGCTTACATCCCAAATATTCAGAATATATATAAACATATATGGTATAAGCATATATATTAAATTACATATAGTAGAGTAGTAACCTTTTGGAAGGCAAAGTCTTGCCTTGTGGGTAAAGTATTTAGCATAATGCATAGAACAAAGTAATTATTATCCTTCTTTTTCCTTTAGACCAACTCTCTGCAGAGAGTATGGATGCTTACATTTTAGACCTGAAGTTCCAATAATGACTCTACTGTGTCACCAGCACTAGGATTTTTAAGTAGAGTCTATGGAACCAACTTAGCACCATGTTAAGTTGCTAACACAAAGCCTATGGCATTCCATTCTTCCCTGGATATATTCTTTCCTTATGCCAGCACCAGCAGGGATCTTGATATTGCTTTAGAAATGTAGCTTCTCCCTTATGAAAGTTTATTCACCCATTTAAGAACCTACAGTGGAGTGAGCCGTCTCCATGGGGCTGAGGTACCTGGGCAGGAGTCTATGGTATAAGGACAGGACCTATAATTCAGGTAGATTCTGGCAGATGATATATGTGTTTTTCCTCTTTACAAAGCTGTATCCTTCTATTTCCTATTTAAAATGAGAACAAAAGCTTCCATTTACATTTTTTATCCATTTACATTTTTTTTTGTATCAGCCTTTATACTTACCTTTTCATGGCTGCTTATGCATTACAATTTACGGCTTAATACAGCAGTTTTCAAGTGTTAATGTATATCAGAAGCACACAGAGACTTGATTTAAAGTGCCAATTACCCAAGCCCAGCTCCAAACTTACTCAAACAGAATCTCTAGGTGATGTAAAACAAAATAACAATAATTCTGATGACCATCATTGTCTTAATCAACTTGAACCCTTCTTTAAAATTTACCCTAACTCCAGTCTTGGAACCAAATGCGTCCTATGAGCCGAATAGTATCTGGTTCTCCAAATTCTTGCTGCTTCTGAGAGTTGGTAAGGCCTTTGTCTGCCTACAGCATCTGCTTCATGCATTTTGGATGATTAGAGGTATCACTTTCTGGCCTGCCTCTCAGCAAAAGCACTGACTATTACATATATCATGCCTTCCATGCACTGGGGAAGACATAATGAGCCCACACATGGTGACTCTCTGGTCCCTAATGTCCTGTACAGGGGCATGGAGTCAAGGAGCCAACTGCCAAAAATATAAAAGTGTAACAAACTAGTAATTGGTAGTATTACAGAAATAGTTATCAGAATTCCAGAGTGTGGCAAAGTCAAAAACACCAGAGAAATGACTTAAGTGAGTAGAACACACATGTGCCTGTGATAAATCTTGTCGTCTACTAGACACAGGGTTGCCACTTTAGAGAATTTGGATCCCATTCACCCTGTCAGGTATTTCTACTTCTTGGATGACTTCAAGATCTCAAGAACATTCTAAAAGAATGTATGGCTTTCTTTCCTTTTAAAAGAATATATTAATTTTGACAATGTTAACTGCTGTAATAATTACTCATAAAATTTCAAAGCCTTAATACAATAGAAATGTATTTCTTACAATGAAACAGTATAGTGTGGTTGTTCCTGGTCAACAAGTGGTTTTTTCCAGACACTGATTATGGAATCCAGACTCCTTCCAATTCGTGGTTTCCCCAGCCCCTCAGGTCCCTCAGTAAGCAGCCAACAGATGGGGGAAATGGAGGATGAAAAGAGCATACCTACGTCTTAAATGTTTCTGCTCCAAAGTAACAAGGAGCAATCCTACTCACTTATCTTTGGTGAGGCTTGGTTGTTACATGGCCTCCTCTAGATTCAAGAAGTCAGAGAGTTAGCAACTATAATTCCTGATTGGAGATAGACTTTCCAGCATCAACTCTATGGCAAAGCTGGGTTTTTACTCCTTGTCACATAGGTCCAAATCTTGAGACTATCTTCAATGTGAAATTCCTTTTTATATGCATATAGTGTATTTGTTCTCAATAATGATGGAAATTGGCCAAGTTCTTTCTCCCAAACCATCTCTGACTGACTGAACCCTGCCTTGTCTTAGGAGCCGCTTAGCTATAGTTTTCTCTCAGATGCACTGCTAGAAATTTTATTATAAAATGAATTCACCTAGTAATAATAGTTGACTCCACGAACATTTAATTTTTAACTTGCTTTTCCTACAAAGTTTTTCAGAGATTGTATTTTAAGGGGAACAGTGCTCTTCCTGGTACAACATAATCTTCAACAAGGTTTAATCAGAAGTGACAAGTTATTAAATAGACTTTTAAAAAAGATTTTGTTTTGCAAATGGAGGGATGGAAATGTTGGAGAGGCTGGGTTCTAAGGAGGTATTCATGTGTTCTACTAAGACTGTATGGACTCCTGGGGGTGGCAGAGTTGCTACATGTTTTAAATTTAGATGTGAAGTCTAAGTGTATGCCCAGACGGCATGTTAGTGGAATATTCTGTCTTTCATAATGTTGGCTAGTAACTAGAAGTTGCTAAGGCGATGATTATAAGATCCTACTGAGCCCTCCCAGAAGGAGAGACACCATACATTATTTTAAACAATGTAATTGAGGATCAAATTTTGGCTCTATTTGGGCAGCCAGCAGCTCTCTTGGGAGAAGCTGTGGGATGCCACAACTCGAGTGACAAATTGTCTCTCAGACTAAGTGTAAAGAGGCAGCATAAGGTCTTCCTGTGCCCTATTGGGATCAGCATACTCTTGATCAGCTTTGAGAAAGATTTGAGCTGCCATTGCTGTTGACTCTGCCATATTATCAGCTGTTTGGGTTTTGGTGATACATGCAAGGCGTATATCATGGACATATTTCGATTTCTATTTTACTTCACTTTTAATAGTAGTAATCCTTGAGTATTGACAAATTTTCAAGTGCTTACTATGTGCCAGGCACTACAATTGGTATTTGTGAACACAGCACAGATTAATTTATATCTTACAATTAACTTGTCAGAGGATAATATAATATTTCCTTATTACAGAGAGAATACACCAAGGCTTAGAGATGTTCAGTTTCTTGTTCACAGTCACAGGACAATTAAATAGCAAATCTGTGTTTCTATCCCAAGCTTGAGCACCAGCCTCAAGGTGAATCAGCTTTGGCTTCTTACACATGCTTCCTCACTTACTTACCCAAGTCATAAATATTTATTGAACAGGTATTGGGCTAAATGCTGAGAATATAGCAGTAATCCAAAAGACATGGTGTCTCTCAGTATGAAAAGTACATGTTAATAGAGATGACTGCAATTAAGTTGAAATTACATAAATAACCACTTACAGTTGACCCTTGAACAACATGGGTTTGAACCATGCAGTTCACTTATATATGGATTTTTCATGGTACAATACTGTAAATGTATTTTCTCTCCCTTATGATTTTCTTTTTTTAATTTTTAAAATTTATTTTGAGTGAGTGAGAGAAAGGAAAGAGAGTGAGAGAGAGAGAGGGAGAAAGAGAGGGAGAGGCAGAGGGAGAGAGAGATCATACCAAGCAGGCTCCACACTCAACATGGAGCCCAAAGTGGGGCTCAGTCTCATGCCTGTGAGATCATGACCTGAGCGAAAATCAAGAGTTGGGCAATTAATCTACTAAGCTACCCAGGCACCCATCTTCCTTATGATTTTCTTAATAACATTGTCTTTTATTTAGCTTACTTCATTGTAAGAACACCATATATTATACATATCACACACAAAATAGGGCTTAATTGACTTTTTGTGTTATTAGTAAGCCATCAATAGTGCACCAGGAGCGGTTAAGTTTCTGGGGAGTCAATGTTATACATGGGTTTTCAACTGTGCAGGGGATCACTTCCCCTCACCCATCATGGTGTTCAAGGATCAACTGTAAATTCTTTTGTGATAAGGGCTATGATGACAAGTACAGGGTGCTATAAAAAGAATTAGGTGGGGGATACAATACCAGAGATGTCCCTGAGAAGGAGGCACTTAAGTTGGGACCTAAAGCTAGGTAGATGTGAGTCTCAATAGAAGAGGAAAGAATGTTCCAGGCAGAGATCCAGAAACCAAGAATGGAGATGCCAATGTCACTGGACCGTACAGAGACAGGTGGAGTGGTAAGAGAGGAGTTGAAGAAGCTGGCAGGTTGCACTCATGAAGAGCCCAGCATCCACGCAGATGGAGAAAAGCTCAGACAGGTTCCAGACCATGTGTATTGTCAGAGATCCTGGAAGGTTGAAAACTGCTGAGGTTTCTGGTTTTTTGTTTTTTGTTTTTTAAACAACTTTATAAACATGAGCATTGAAAGTGCCTTCTTGGTGACAAGGCATTTTTCATAAGACCAGTCCATCTTATCCTTTCATATGGATGTTTAGTGAGAATAAAGTGCTCACAATGTCACCAATAGTCAGAAAGTCAGTTAAGGCAGATTTTCCAGGATACTAAGTTAAGAAATGCGTGATATTGTGTTTTGTAAGAAATATATAATTGGTCAGTCAGATAACCAAAATATATACGTTTCTTAAATATATTTAGTCTTTGACCGTAGCTCTTGGCTGGCTGACGGCTCCCAAAACACTTGGAATTTCCTACGTTGAGAGTGATAAAGCTGTCTTTTGTTATGTTGCTGTGGTGACTTTTGGAAATTACCTAAGGATGAGGCTGGTCACCAGGAGACTCAACCGAGTGATTGGAGGGTTGGAACTTTCAGTCCTCCCCAGACCTCCAGGGAGGGGAGAAGTCCTGGAGGTTGAATCAATTACCAGTGGCCAATGATCTAACTAAAAGTGCCTCTGTAATGGAGTCTCCATAAATACCCAAAAGGACATGTTTGGAGAGCTTCTGGTTTGGTGAATACCTGAAGATGTGGAGAGAGTGGTGGCCTGGAGAGGGCATGGAGGCTCCACAACCCTTCCCCACCTACCTTGCCTTATGCAGCTCTTGCATCTGGGCCTATCCTTAGTTATATCCTTTTACAGTAAACCAGTGATCTAGTATGTAACATGTTTCTCTGAGTTCTGTGAACTGTTTTAGCAAATTAATTGAACCTCAGGAGGTTGTGGGACCCTCTGATTTATAGCCAGTTGTCAGGATCCTGAAACTCAGGTAACAGTCTGGGCTTGTAACTGCCATCTGAAGTGTGTGTGTGTGTGTGTGTGTACACATGCACCCAGTCTTCTATGACTGAGCCCTCGACCTGTGGAATCTGATGCCATCTCTGGGTAGATGGTGTCAGAATTGAGCTGACCCAGCTGATGTCCTGAGAATTGCTTTTTGGTGGCGTGAACCCTCTCCCCCATGTTGGAAATGGTGTGCTCAGAACACCAAAAGAAAATGTAATTTGTAGATTATTGAATGTTAGTTATGAGCTACGCCGTTTTGGATGACCAAATTACAAATAACTAAAACATAATTAAATACTTTAGAAATTAAAACTATAGTAAAACTTAGTTTCTCTGAGGCTCCTAATTAAATACAGCATCTTACTAGATAGTATATAGCTTTCTCTACTTCAGCTTCTGCCAACTTTCCACCAAAACCAGAGCTTATAACATAAGAAAACAAGGCATACCGAACAAATACAAAAATTACCTAATATTAAAGACACAAGTTTCTGGAAATCGTCAAGTCTGCAAACCCTGCAGATAGTAATGGTCCATTGAATACCTACTAGGTACTGGTTAAGCACTTCAAATGTTCAATGCTTCATATGTTCTATAATCCTTCCAGTAACTCTATCAGCTAGGACTTTCAATTTTTAAATTTTACTTGATAGAACTAAATGTTAATAATTTAAATCGCTTGTTCAAGATCACAAGGTGTTGAAAGGTGGAACTAAACTCTATAACCTGTGCCTTTAAGCCTGTGCTGCTTCTGTTGACAGATCTAAGGTGTCAGTGCAAATCCCTTGAACAGAGGTACCAAAGGCGTTTTTTGCCTGGCTTGCCAATCTCACCTCTTCCTAGTTGGTACTATTGTCACTGATCCCTAGATAAATGCCAGCTTTCTCTCCAGAGAGTCGGTCTTGTGTCCTGTATGAGCACAGACTACTGCTGGCTTGCCTTTTGTTTTCCTTTCCTCCATCCCACCATTTCTAGAAAGAGCTGCCCCACCCTCTCCTCTGCAGGGCTGAAGCCCAAATGTGAACTGCAACCTTCCCAGCGGAGGCTCAGTCATTACTCCTCAAGAGTCCTGGTTTCATGTATAACACTCCCCTGTACTGAGCCACAATGCTGGGTAAATCCCATCTGTTCTTGTAGTTCTCGGTCACCTTTCTTCAGTGGAATGGAACATAGAGGGAGGGGCTGAATCCTGATCTATCTCATCCAGTAACCCAAGCAACTAGAGGATTAAGGGAGTGTTACTGATGTTGAGGGGAAGTTCAGCACGGCAGACAGAATATGAGATGGTTCCTGGCAGGTGCTTGGAACCAAGGCCTCTTATTTAGGTGTATTCATGCCACAGGTGTTTCCTGTAGGTGTGCAAACAATCCTGCATGGCAGCCGGTTTGGGAAGAGAAGTGCAGTGCTGTCCCTCAACACTGCTCAGTGCCTTGCACCCCACCCCACACCTGAGATTCTGTAATGGTGGTGCTGGTTCCTGACCTGGTCAGTGTAACAGCTGGGGCATAAGTCAGGCATGTACATGGACCATCATAATATAGAGCCTCTGTTATATCAGGGACATTCAGAGATGCAGAATTAGGATGAAAGAAAAGTGTTAATGCCCTGGGTAACTCTGAGGAAGCTCCACAAAGGAAAGTGTTACAGGAAACTTTTTTTTTTTTTTTTTTTTTATCAGACTGATGAGGAAGGAGAGCATGGAGGGAGAGGAGAAGTTTTATAGCTGTAAAATAATATAACTTGCTCAGGGGATTGAACAAACATGGTATTGTTAGTATAAATGAACTTACTGGTATGGATATTGCAAGAAATTTTGTGGTGAGCGTTCCTTGTGGTCAATGCACATGTTCTTTGGATTGCAAAGAGACATGCCTGTCTAAGAGCATGTGGGGATTCTTGAATCACCAAAACACAAGGAGTGTAGACTTCTCCCAGATATCAGTTCAGGGCCTATTCTGTTTCCAGATGCAGACTGTAGAAAATGAGGGATTGTAAAGTCAAGAGAGTATGAGCCTATGACCGTGGTCCTTCTTTAGCGAGAAAAAAAAAAAAATTAACTCAGTCGCATTCTTGTCAAACCTTCACATATTCCTTCTTACCTGAGTTAATAGCATTCTTGCCCCCTTGGATATGGTCAGCTCCGTCTCCCTCACACTTGGCTCAACCCACTGCATACTGACTTCTTCCCCTTGTTTCACATCAGCCTTCTTGCCAAGGTTACTTGAGACTACCGCATTGCTAAAGCCAGGGACTCTTTTTCAACCCCGCGTACCTTGCAGGCTTTGTCACCATTAAGAAATTCCATCCTTTGTAAGATGATCCCGGTGTTTTCCTTCCTTTGTCTTACACAGCACTCTGTTTCCAGGCTTCTCTCTGTGGTGGGTACCTATCTGATATGTTCTTCCAGTACCCTTTTTTCCTGGGAATAGACCTTCCATTCCAACCCCCACCAGTATAGTTGCAGTGGGAGAAGTGATGTTGAAGAGTGGCCATAGTCCCAGTTGGCTGGCCCAGTGGTGGGGGTCTGATACATGACCTGAGTGGGACAGTCATTGTCTTTTGTGTTGAAGAGAGCACAGGCACCCAGGGAAGCAGTGTTGGAGGTGGCTTCGATAAAAATTCTCTCATTTGATATCTGATTTGACAGATACACATTGCAAGGACTGACAGCAAGTTTCTCATGGGCACTGAAGAAATGCATCCTCAGTAAGGCAGTGAAAGAGCAGACCTCAGGGACAGGAGAGAGAAGAGACAGAGAAAATGGCTGCTGGTGTTTGGGCAGGGCGAGGGTGTGTGTGTAGAACTTAGGGTCCCTGCAGCCATATTACCTGAGGACTTGGGGAGGAGACTTTTAAAGACAAGTCAAGGTACTCTTTGCAGAAAAAGCAGAATGAACAATACATAATGAGAAGAGCAGATTTCTCCCACACAGGGGCCTCACTCAGACTTGTTTTTAGCTTTCACAGGAATTCCATAATATCTGTGTGGATGAATAGATTGGGGCCCACATATATTATGCAAATGATGCATGGCCACACAGATAATTGGCGGTGGAAGAGATTTAAGACTGAAGCTGCTTCACACACTGCTCCTGCCTTGGGTGTAATGGGGATATCCCAGCACCTCTATTTTCCTTGATCATTGTTTTCTTTTCTTTCCTCCTATCTCCTCCTCCTCCTTATTTTTCCTTCTCTTTCACCTTCTTCTCCTTCTCCTCCTTGACAGAACGATCTTTGGGTTTTTTCTTTGTTTTTATGTTTATTTATTTATTTTTTAATATGAAATTTATTGTCAAATTCGTTTCCATGCAACACCCAGTGCTCATCGCAAAAGGTGCTCTCCTCAGTGCCCCTCACCCACTTTCCCCCCTCCCACCCCCCATCAACCCTCAGTTTATTCTCAGTTTTTAAGAGTCTCTCATGGTTTGCCTCCTTCCCTCTCTGTAACTTTTTTCCCCCCTTATCCAGAGATTTAACATATACTCATAACTTTTCTAGTAGAAATGGGAATGGAAGCCAAAGCCTTAGTTTCTTTTTGACAAGTTCTTGGTCTTGGTTAGTAGAAAATACCACATAAGCTGCTTTCTAATCAATTGCTAAGCAATCAGTATTATTTCTCTTGTATTCTGATTACCAAAATGAGACAACAGATAAAATTCAAATATATAAATACTGTTGCATCCACACGACTCCTGAAACAGAATGCTACGGGCACCAGTGACAGTCACAACAAAGTTTATTACAATGAAAGACAAGGCCGACCAATCGGGACTGACACTATTAATTTTTTTTTTTAATTATTTATTTTTGAGACAGAGAGAGACAGAGCATGAACAAGGGAGGGTCAGAGAGAGAGGGAGACACAGAATCTGAAACAGGCTCCAGGCTCCGAGCTGTCAGCACAGAGCCCGATGCGGGGCTGGAACCCACGGACCGCGAGATCATGACCTGGGCTGAAGTCGGACGCTCAACCAACTGAGCCACCCAGGCGCCCCAAGAGACCGACACTCTTGACCACAGTGCGGCCTCAAACAGCCGAGGTACAGAGTTTTTATAGCCGACCACATCATCTTATCATTACCTGGGAATAGAAAAAAGAAATAGTTCCCAGATGGGGGGTGGAAACAGTTCAGACCTTCTGCAGTTAAGCTGCAACCAGTTGACCTCCTTGACCCTGCCTCTGGCCCACATTTTCAAAGTTCTCAACATGGCCTTGCCCCAATCCAATCAAACACCAATCCAGTTGATTTCCCTTGAACTTTTGTTCCCTTGATTGATAGGACAAGGCTTTTATCTCTTAACCTACAGTGTCAAAACAAAGCTATTATTTCCCAAGGCTACAGGTTAGCCCTACACTACAATTTGACCCTTACAATACCCAACACTGAACATAACTGAAACTCCAGGTCTTTAGGCATAGGCAAGAAATGATGGAAGTTTATATTTTCGATTTGCATTTTTTCAAACTTGCATTTAAAAATTATCAGTATGAGAACACAGAGTTTAATATATTTCTGGGAATTTATATACTTTATCTTTAAGTTGTCCATTTCTGTCATTTACCTGTTTTTCTGTCAGTTTGTTTGCCTTTTATCTTGCTACAAAGGAGCACATTATGGATTATAGGCTCAGGAATGCTTTGTGGATTGCATATGTTGCAAATCATTTACTTCAAACTGTGATGTCTTTTAAATTTGTTTATAGTCTCTTTTAAACTCCATTGAATTAACAGGGAGAGGTCACTGTGACCGGTAGAAATATCACTGTGTTTATGTCTGAGGAAGATCTGGATTTGAATCCTGACTCCTCTGCTCACTATCTGACATTTTGGAAGTCTTCTAAATTTCTCTGAGCTTTTATTTCTCTTAGATAAAGAAGGTGGATACGATCTGACTAATAGTTTTGAGAGGATTAAATGAGTTAACACAACTGAAGGCTCTGTGCAGATATCAAAGCAGCATTCAAATTTAAGTGGCTCATTGTGATTACACAGTTTTCGAGAGGGCATGCTGTGTTTCTCAGCCTGAAATACACACAACCATTGTCTTTCATGGAGGCCAAATGTTCCACATTTAAAACGTGGATGGTCTCAAGCACTAAACCTTAGGTCATTGTTTTCAATCTTGTCTTTTCCCATAACTGATAGCATTGATACAGATTGAGTGGCCTGGTTAGCTTTTCCCTTTTGTGGAATGTCAATAAGAATTGTCTTTTGTGTGAATTGACCCACTCATTTAATGAAGCCTGTTCTAAAGTCTAAAATGAGCTCTGTACCAGTCTATTTGTCTGTTTGTTTCAAATCCATTCCTCTTATTCCCCCTGCTCTATATTTCAGAGAACTCTATTTTCCAGGCTTCCTTGCCTGATGGTTTTGTTTATTAAATCTTCCGTTAAAAAATTATTAAAAATGTGTATAATCAAATTTGTCAATCATTTACTTGCATCTGCTGGAATATTTTTATATTGATCAGGAAAGACCTTACCTTACATAAGGATAAAGAATATTCTCTGACATGTTTTACAGTGTAGTTTATAGCATTAAAAAGGGAAAGTTATCTATCTAGAATCTGTTTCTGTGTATGATGTGAGGTATTAATATCTTGTTGCCAAATGAATAGTGAATTGTTCCAATACCATTTATTGAATAATTGAATGATGTATTCCATTCTCACTGAATTGAAAAAGCACCTTCCGCATATATACCTAGGGTGTCTTTTTCTGTTTCAATGACCTATTCATCTATTTCTACACATTTTTGTACCTTTTATGTTACTGTCAAATTCAGAATTCTTTTTTTTAATGTTTATTTATTTTTGAGAGAGAGAGAAAGAGGCAGAGTGCGAGTGGGGGAGGGGCAGAGAGCGAGGGAGACACAGAATCTGAAGCAGGCTCCAGGCTCTGAGCTGTCAGCACAGAACCCGATGCGGGGCTCGAACTACACCAACCATGAGATCACGACCTGAGCTGAAGTCAGACACTTAACCAAATGAGCCACCTAGGCACCCCTAGAATTTTTCTTTTGATGCCCTGAAGCACCTTAAATAATATGAAAAGCTTTGTTCCATCATCAAGTACCATTGTCAAAACTTTGGCATTTTTACTCCTGCAGTATTAATACTCCAGTTTGGTTACTACATAACTTTATAATAGCCCTTAATATCTGCTGGAACATGTGTGCCTTCACCCACTTCACATACGTTCAGAGAGAAGAATGAAAATCACTTCAAGGAACTTTCGCCACGGACAAGGAGGTGGTTCTCACAAAGCCTGTGCAGCCAGATTTTATTAGTCCTATGAACAAGCGACTTGTCTTTTAACAATGAAAGTGTCTATTATGAACACTCTATGCCTTATCCACCATTGAGTATTAGAGAGAGCAGATAACATATTATTTTTATTCATAGATCACTGGCCCATGCGTGGGGAGCTACAAACAAACCTGATGGGAGGAATGAGAATCATCTGGAAATACTCAACTTTGAGCCAGATTCAAGGACTGGATAGGCATTTGGGTTATCTCCTTGCACAGGGAAAGGATAAAATGAATATTTCATGATGAGAAAGGTAAGATGTATCAGATAAAAGGCTATGCATTCATCAATGTCCTTTTCTTATTTTTCCTGGCTTCCAAGCTACACTGCATTTCCCGTCCTTCTTTGGAATTTGTTGTGTGTTTTCTAGCAGAAAGAATGTGAGCAGAAATGATAGATGACACTTAATAATAAACATTCTCTTTTGGGATTTTATATGAGCAAGAAATAAATTCTTATCAGGTATGGGTCATTAAAAATTTTAGGGTTTACTACGGTAGCTAACACTCAGATACCATTTTCTTTTTATTTTTCCTGATCAGGATAATTTGTTTTACTTCTAAGATTTGAAGAGCAAGGTATTTGATTGATTGTAGAATTCGCCCCTGATATATTGTCTTTCCCTCATTTTCTCTATTCTTTTTTTTTTTCTTTTTGAACCCCAGTTGCCTGTAGTTGGTCCTTTTCGGTCTATCCACTGTTGTCTCTCAAACTGTCTTTCATATATTTAATCTCTATGATGCGTCTTGGCTGATTTCTTGAGATCAATCTCTCATTGAATCATTTCTTTATCCAGTTATCTATTCTGCTTTGTAACCTTGTCACTGAATTTTTACTTAAGTGAGTATAAGTTTTAATTTCCAGAAGTTTGATTTGGCTTTCTTTTCAAATACTCATGTTCTTCACAAATGGCATCTTCTTTTGCATGTTTTAGATTCTCTTATTTCTTTAAACATTTTAAGTAAAGGTTTTATGTTCTGTATCTAATAATTCCTCTATCTGAACTATTTAGAGATTTAATGCTTTTGATTATTGTTTCAGCTCACTTTACCTCCTAGTGTGACTTTCTTCGTGGAAGCTCAGTTTTACCAGGTATTTATTTATTTGTGATAAAGTTGAGAAGACTGGCTTCTTTCTTCTCCTGAAAAGGGTGTCAAGCGCCTGGAACCACTTTAAGTTCATATCCAGAATTTCTGAAACATTCCCATAAATTTAACACCCTTATCTGTGTATCGGCAAGACTGGCAATTATGACTTTTTGGAAGGGATCGTTAAATTATTTACCCAGCACACGATCGAGGCAAGGCAATCAAAGTTTCCTGTTATTTGTCTTTGAAAACACGTACCTTTCTCTGAAGGAGTAACCCTCTGAGGGATTTATATGCTGGATTCAGTCTAACCCTCACCTATATTCACCAAAGGCATTTTCTCCTGAGGTTAAGGGTCAAACCCGGGTTTATTATTCCTGAAATATACCCTTAGAACAGCTAGGTCTTCATTCGTAGCTTATGATCCCTATTACAGGTTTCCTTTTAGATGTTAGACGATGAGGATTTCTCTGACATTCTTTGGATTTCAGCTAGGCAAGTAAAAGAATCTCTATTGCATTTTATCTGATATTTCCAGGTGGTTTTAGATGAGAGTGCTTTCATCCAATATAATCAACAACATTTCTGGATGCAGGATACGTTTCCTCTTTATCAAAGTTCTTTATTTTTCATTAAGTTACAATGGATTCTTGTTCTTTCACCTGAGTTTTATTAAATTGATCCTTTTACTAATGTTTTCATGGATTGGACTCCACATATTTGTTCTGTTAGTTGTCACATTAACTTTTAAGTAAATGCGTTGAAACTTAGAATTTCCAACAATATCGAGACTGGATTGCTAACCAGAGCCTCCCCCCAGGCTCCCATCACAAGGCAAAAATTCTATTATGTTTTGAGTTCTCTTCCTCTTGGACCCTTATTTTTTGGTGAAGGAACACTTACTTAACAGCTGGATTAAGTTCTATAGCTTTATTATCGGTAACTATTTAAAGTTAATTACTTTGTCATTTTATTCCTCCACCTGAAAAGATTTCATTTCTCATTTCGCAGGGGTATATTAGTGAATACGTTTTGTGAAAAAGTAAGTGTAAGCGATATATAGTTTCTTTCCATTGATGTCTAAAACGTCCATTTCCCCCCCTCATAGTCAGATCAAAGTTTTGATAGGGATAGGATTTTTTTTCATTCAAACTACTTCATTCTTGTTTGCTATTTTCTAGACGTCAGTATTTTAGATAAAAAGTTAGACGTTAGTAGGAATCTTAAAAGGATATTGGCTATTGTAATTCTAACCTCCATGTCTTCTTTGTGTCTTTTAATTCTTATTGATTTGAGTTTTTAAACTGTCCCTTGGAATAATTTTTCGGTTTTATCTTCCCCATCACCAAAATAATCTTTGTCCGTGACAATTCTGCTACCAAACCTTTGTATTGTTGTTGTAATTTTTAGTTGTAGTAATCACGGTTTTAAAGAAACAAATGACTTTCTATTTTTTCTGAGCATCCTTTCATCTCTATGAAAATGTGAGTAAAAAATAGTTAATATCTTTCTGCGTTCAATGCTAACTCTGATCCTGTTGGTATTACTTATCCTGTTTGTTTATTGTGATTCCTGCCTTTCATGGTATTAAGTTTTTTAAATTACTTTTTTCTTCCAATGTCTGATTTTTTTTGCTTCCTCATTTCCATATATTAATGAGCTTATAGAGTCAGCTGTTATTGTTGTTCGTGGGAGCTTCCTTGGCACGTGTGACAGTTATTACTGCCACAGCAATGAGTGCTGAAGCCAGCTATGCCCGATGGACACTAAGGGAAACACAGACTCACTTTACCTGCGACGTGCAGAAGGCTATTTGGACAATGTGAGTGGCCCTGCCCCCTGCACCAAGAGCCCAAAGTCACCCTCTTATAGGCCCCTTTGAAGAATCCCCACAGTCTATAACAAGTGGTCCTGCAAGCTTTATCCAGTTGGGAGATGTCGCAGACAGCAAGCCCAAGAGCAGGGGACAGCAGAGACTCTTTTGTAATCCTTTAATTACACAGTAAGGATGCTCACACTGTTCTAGCTCCTTGCTCTTGATCTCTATGATCTTGTTTCTGAGGGGCTTTTTTGGGGGGGAAAACTCAATGTTCCAGAGATTCCTTCTATTTTATAGATTTCAAGGTTCCTCAGCTATATTAAGTTTGGGAATCAATATTATTCCATTAGCTTAATATCTTTCCCCAAATACTCTAAATCTCTTAGATTGTGAAGGCATTCTTCTTCACATTGTATCATTACCCCTTTCCCTCTATATCAGAGTAATTTTGTCATTTCCATAAGATTCTGAGAGAAGAGAAAATACTTATGCTTAGTGAGTCATTTAAATGAGAACTCAGATTCTCTATTTTCCTTTAATTTTTTTTTTTTTTTTTTTTTTTAAGTTCAGAAAGTTCATTGTTACCAATCTGGGTAGACCTCTTTATTAAAAATTTTCAATGTTAAGCCTCAATCCTCAACTCAATAGCATTTTTTTCTTTATTTTTTGCTTATTTGCATGTTCATTAGTAGTCTTCTTGAATGTGTGTGTCTTTCCACAGAAATACTCTGTCTTCATAGAGTCTATTCTGGAACTTATATTCGTCTTCTTATCATTTCTGGCTAAGCTCTGTGTGATATGTTACAAACTGGAATTTTAATCTACTATTTATTTTCCAGTTACTAACCTGATATTTCTGACCTTCGTTGATTTCACCCTTTCAGATAATCTCATTTTTCATCTGAACACAATATTTACTGATTGTTCATTTTTTTTCTTTTCACAGATTAGTTTGAACTTAGATCTTGATAAATACAGGAAGTAAAATATTTCTTGAAGGTTTTTTTTCTTTTTTTTGCCGTCAGAATACTTTGTTTAGAAAACAACCGTTCATGTTGTTTCTCAGGTTTTTTTTAAATCATATGTTGTTTTGTTTTCTGTTCATTCTCATTCAAGAGGAATCTCTATGTTTGTCTGATATTGGAAATCAAGATGGACATGGTTAGAGACCAGACAGGGCATCATTCAGATTTCTAGGGCTGGGCAAGCGAGAAGGACGTGTTTAGATTTGCTGACTCTTTCTTCTGTGCATGGCTGTATAGTGGTCAGAGAACACAAGACAGTGTCAAAGAGGTAAATATACCTGTATACTCTGCTGAAGGCCTTCTCTTTTTCCTGTCTCTTCCCTTATCTCTCTCTCTCTTTCATTGTCATTACTGTTGTTGTTGGTGGTGGTGATAGCTTAAAGATACCTGGATTAGCATCCATGTTTTGCGAGGAGATACATCTTCCTCCATTAGGAGCCAGTTGGAACAAATTCTCCTCCTTTCTTTGATGCAATGTTGACAAACATAGGTCTGCAGTGCTGGTGACCACTGGCCCTTGTAGGGCTGCACTTGAACTGTGCCAGGTCCATAATGGCTCACACTTGCCTTTGGGACCTGCTTCTTGAAACTTGGAATTGATGATGGGAATTTCCTGGACGCTTCTACCCACTCCCAAGCACAGACAGCTCTGTAGGAGCTGGTTGCCCCTTTCTTTTACCCAGAGCTTTTACATTTGAATTCACAGAATCTTTGAATTCTTGTTTTGCCTCCAAGTGCCATGTTTCCTTAGTTCTAAGTGGTCATATAGATTTCTACCAATTTTATATTTCATTATACATTCTAGTGAGGTTGTTAAGGGGGCAAGTTAAATGTGTGATTTTAAGTTACCAGAGGATCTGAAAGCCCTACTGATGTTCTGTTCAGTCATTTCAGTTCTGCTCTTTTTCGTTCTCTAACATGGATTTTAATTCCGTTGTTTGGTTCTTTACATGCCTTGTAAATCCTTCTTCAATCATCCAGTTCCCTATAAGCCTCATTGTCTTCATTCCCTATCTCATTCTGTTGAATTTCTGCCTTGATTTCTCATTGGCTTAATATTTTCTACTCTTGTTTCACTGATGACACATCTCCTTCTATTTTACTGAAGATGCTAAAATGCTTTTGATATTTAATTCTCAACTCATTGTCAATAATTTCCTTATCACTCCCAGAGCTTTGCTCCATCACTGAGTTTCTGACCTACCTGTGCTCTCTACCTGTTTAGCTCTGTAATATTTTGTTAGGTGCCCTTGTATTTTTTCTTTTTTAGTTACTGTGAGAGTCACTCTATAAGTTATCATTCACAATAAGACAATGTTGAAAGAGAAAAAGGGTACCTACATGATAAAATTGTATCATTTAAAATATCTTTGTATTAATGGACACATTGGTATTATATCAGAGATCTACAAAATAGCTTTGAAATCAAAATAAAAAATCATATATGTAATAATAATAAATCAAACTCAATGATGTATTCAAAATAGGATTTTGTGAGGTTTTATTCCTCATTTTGTTTTGTTTTTAAGCTAATGCAGAGTTCATAGCTATTATTTTGGGGTGGGTCAGTTTATTAGGAGCTCACTCCTCCTTACTGGAGGCCAATCCCAGACTTTTGAACTGTTACAACCCAGGGGCAAGAATCTATGCAATTTTCATGGCACAAATAACCCATTGATCCTAGATTTCTTGCTAATTTCAGTAAAACTGGGGCTAATCTAGATTTGAGATTATTTAGAAAAAGCATTTGTATACTCCCAACTATATTATAAACATGTGTGTAAATTTCCATATAACAGGATATTAAAATAAAAGTTTTTTTTACTTTTTTAAAGTTTTATTTATTTATTTTGAGAGAAAGAGAGATCATGAGCAGGGGAGGGGCAGAGAGAGGGAGAGAGAGAATCCCAAGAAGGCTCTGTGTTGTCAACGTAAAGCCCGATGCAGGGCATGATCTTACCAACCATGAGATCATGACCTGAGCTGAAATCAAAAGTAAAATAAAGTTTTAACCAAGAAACTAAAGTACTAAATATGCTGCTTATAAAGTAAATTATACCATGCTAAAAGCAGGATTTCAAAATAAATAGCTGCTAAGTGATTTCATGACTCATAGTCGCCTTAAACAGCGAATCCTGACACAGACCTAGGCTATAAAAGATTGAGAACATGGAGACAAAGTATGATTTCATGATGACCTATCTTTGGTGAGAATTGACATGGTTCCCACCTGAGGAGATTTACTTGGTTACCACCTGGGGAGATAGGTAGGTGAGGATGCTGTGTCTTTTACTTTGAGGCTGGAGACGGGGCTTCCACAGGAAGCTCCCACAGGGCTTGAGAAATGAGAGAGGCTGAAAGGGGATTGAATCCTGTCAGCATGTGTGAAGGGCAGGAAAAACCAGCCAGGAAACTGCTCCACTAGTAACAAAGTAGGTGAGCTGCCGCCACTTCTGGCAAGCGACGGAATTCACCTCTGTTGGCAATTCAAAGATGAATGAGCATTTTCTGGGAACTAGATGCATACTCTGCAGAAGAGAGAGCCAGCATGGAGCTATTTGGTGGCCTTCTCAGACACTATGTAAATGTTCATTTATTTTGAGAGAGAGAAAGAGAGAAAACAAGCAAGGGAGGGGCAGAAAGTGAGCGAGCACGAGTGAGGAAGGGGCAAAGAGAGAGAGGGAGAGAGAGAATCCCAAGCAGGATGCGTGCTGTCCACACAGAGCCGGGAGGCAGGCTCGATCTCACCAACCAGATGCTTAACCGACCTAGCTACCCAGGTGCCCCCAGACCACTATGTACAAAGGTGGTGGAACTCCAATAGCAAGGGTGAATGTGGACCTCCAAAGACAGTGGACAGGAGGAAGATGGGAGAAAGTGCATGTGACATGCCTCAGCAGAGGAGCCTCTGAAGTCTGCAGAAGTACCCAGGGGAGTATTGTCAATGTTTGCTGGCACCTGAGACCATGAAGACATTTGGTAGAAGTGCCAGCTCTAGTAAGAACTTCCCTGTCATGTTTTCTTCTCCAGTCTCCCTCAAAAGATCAATATAAAGAGAAGACTTGTGGCCTCTCCCACTGCAAGTAGCTGATCTTATTTTTGGAGCTTATTAAATTTTTGGAACTCGACATTTCTACTTTCTTTTTAATTTTTTAAACGTTTATTTATTTTTGAGACAGAGAGAGACAGAGCATGAACGGGGGAAAGCCAGAGAGAGAGGGAGACACAGAATCTGAAACAGGCTCCAGGCTCTGAGCTGTCGGCACAGAGCCCAACGCGGGGCTCGAACTCACGGACCGCGAAATCATGACCTGAGCCGAAGTCGGCTGCTTAACCGACTGCACCACCCAGGCGCCCCGACATTTCTACTTTCTGAATTGAGGCTGTGTTTGCAAACTAAAGAAGCAAGAGAAATTAGTATTACCTAAGAGTAAAACCGTCAGTTATGGAGCCTAACCAATACTGAGATAGAAGAGTGAAAAATAGACTTTTTCTAATTATATACCACATTCGGTGTTTGGGCAATGGGCTGACACTATACACAGAGAAGAGGTGAGCCATCGATTTTGTTTGAGGATCCTGGAGAACGGCGGAAAAGATGTGACATTTGAAATGGGTCTTAACAGAGCTGAATAATAAAGAAAGAAGGCAACATGAGCAAAGACACAGTTTTGAAGTTTCACAGCATGTTACAGGCAATGAGGAGAATTATGATGCCGAGAGACAGTAGGGTTGGGAGGAGGAGAAAGGTGAATTTGCAAAAGCGACCTGAAGCCAGTATATTAAAAATCCCTCCATGCCATGTGAATTTGCAACATAATAATGAGGTAGCGGGAAGCCATGAAATTCCTAGTTATCAGAGAGTTTTATGAAAGTATTTTTGTTTTAGAAAGGTCATCCTGTCAGTACATTGGAGGAAATGTGGGAGGGACAAAGAGTTGAGGCAGAGGCGGTGAGTAATTGGGGCAGTTCAGTGGAGAGATGATTCTCACCTGGAGTAGGGCAGAGGCCACTCACTTGGGTTTGCCAGCCTTGCGACTGAGTGGAAGGTAAGGATAACCGAAAAAGAGTAGCTCAGAGCCCCACTCCGATGGTCTGGTTTGAAGATTTCAGCTGGCTCACGAGACTGCTTTCACAAAACCGGCTGAAAGACACCCTTCAGGTTTGAGGGGTTAAGTCTGAAACTGACTTTGAAGCTGTTAGTGTCAGCGTACCCGTGAGACATCCACATGCAGATGTTCAGTAGGTGACTAGAGATTTCATTGGCTCAGGAGCTAAGAGTCGGGGAAAGATTGGTATTCACAAGTTTAGTTTTAAGTAGGTGGAGACAGATACTGAAAAGCATTTTAGAGAAGTAAAAGGGAGAAGGCTTGATGAACAAAAGGAAAGAGCTGTCAGAGGTACGAGAAGCAGGAGAGAATGACATCAAAGGAATCAAGGAAGGAAAGGGAAGTTTTCGGAGATGATGGGGTCGACACCAGGGTCAACTTCTGCAGATAAACCAAATAGAATGGGAACTGAAAGGAGTCCACTGCATTTGATTATTAGTCAATCATATATGGCTCTAGCCTGAACTGTGTAATGGAAAGGGGGCTCAGGAGTCAGGGTGCCATGGGGAGTGAGTGAAAGGCAACAAATTAAAAGTGGCGAATACTGCCTTGGCTCCCTAAAATACTGTGGAAGGGAAGGAGCGAGCGGACAGCTGGATGGTTATAGATGTGCTAGTTTAAAATGGAAGACCTGAAAGAATGTGAGATGCCAGAGATAATAGGAATATGAATGACTAGGGAAGACAGAGAGAATAAAAATCAGCTCAATGGTGCCCTCTGCGGCTCCCACATTGATTGAGAGCAGCACTGGTGGGTAACAGCATCTAATATGTTCTGACGAAATATGTCTCCTTGTTTTTGCCCCCTTTGGGTAACTTGAATTAATTTAGATATAGAGATAATACTTGACAAGTGTGTAAGAAAAATTGGGTAGGTCAAGCAAAATGTAAATAATCTTTCCCCAGATGATCCAGGATGAAGTGGTAAATGCTTCCTCTTAGAGCTCTGTACTGTTATATTTCTAAATTATTTCTTGCATTTGTCTTAAGGATGGAGGGGTTATTAGCTGACCAATTGCAGAGCACATATGGTCTGAGGGTTTTTGGTTTTTGGTTTTGGTCATTTGTGGTTATTCTATTTAGCATTTGGATGTCTTTTGGTTTATATAGTGGGTTTGAGACCAAACAGATCTGAATTCGAATTCCAGTTTGCTGCTTCTTATGTGTATGATCTTAACTAAGCATTAACCTCTCTGAAACTCAGTTTCCTCAGCTGGAGCATGGGTATAACATGACCTCCCCTTTCTGAGGATTAGTGACAATTCATGTTAGCAAACTCCACAGTGATTTGCATATGGTAGATGCTTGGCCGATGGTTAGGTGTTATCATTGAATATGATCCAAACTTCCCAAATGGGGGTCGACAGTACACTTGTCTGAGGGCATTTCCTGGGGGGAACAGTGTTCTCCTCTCTTTGAAAGTCACATGCTCACTATTATATTAAATGTTTGGAGAAGCTGAGTAATGGAGGTATCTGATTGTTGTGGTGAAGGTTTTGAAATGTGCATGTTATGCTCAGAAAAAAGGAGAAAGCTTTTAAATGATTAATTTTATTTTCTGTCTCTTATTGCCAATCCTCTATAAACTCCTAGATAGTGTGTGTGTGTGTGTGTGTGTGTGTGTGTAGGGGGTGGTGACAAATCTTGTCATCTAAGTTTACTCATTTTTTTCCATTGAAAAAATCACTTACAGTTGAATGTTATTTGATAAACTAATAAGTATTTAGTCAAATTCAAAGTTCAAAATTCTTACCAGGGTTGATTTTTCTTTTGCTGAAGAGTTCCTTATTCCTCAGGGAGGTGGAACCCACTGTTTCACAAGATGGTTCTTGCCCCATCCTCTGGATTCATGACACCTCTCTGGTGATATCCATTATTTTGCCTGGACACTTGGAATCCAGCTAGCATCAGCTACTCAAGTTCATGGCTGTTGAAATTCATCACCTATTTTTATGTCATAGCTTCCTGGAGGCTCTGGTTGATAAGCCAGCCTCACTCTGGTTCATGCTGGTCCTTCAAAATCCCCATATGTAGGCCAATAGAAGAAACTACTTTTCTTCCACAGAAACTCCTTTTTCTACACACATTGACCAAGAGAAAGCCCATGGATCTTAATTCTAGACCACCTTCCTCCTGCATCCTGGAAGCACAGTGAATCTTGGATTTCTTCCATGCCACATGAGAACAGAGTGCAGGGGTGCTGTCTCTGGATGTCACTCTTCCTAAACACACAATAAGACTACTCCCACGTCATTTCCCAGGCCTGTAGTGGGGCAGTCCACTCTGAGAATTCCAAACACAGCTTCCCCTCCACCTCCTTGGGGTTTCTGTCACTGGTTTATCTTCTTCTTCTAGAGTTTTAGCAACCAACATTCTTGTATCTGATCTCTTGACTTCTCTCATGATCCTCCTCTCATTTCTACCTCCATGAACCTGAAGAATTTTTATCTCCCCTTCTCTTTTGATAGAAAATGAGAACGTCTCTAAGTCATGTTCCCCTTTTTCTCTCCAGTGGGCTTCTGTGTTCTTGGATGGCAACTACTTTTTCTCTAAAGTGTTATAAACCTTTGTTCAACTGGTGAAAAACCATAGAGTGTCATGACTTAATAAACAGGGTACTTTACAATTTTAATTTGATTTTTGACATTTCCTTAACCCAACTTTCCACAAATCTGTGTATCTATACACCCTCCCATGTGTGCATCAGTTATTAAGGTACTAGTTACTGTGTGTCAGCTCCAAACCCAACTTTCTGTGCTTTGTGTTGTTGAGGCAGGGTCACTGCAAACCATGTTTGTGTTTTACTAACTGCTCCTTGTTACTATCTTCAAATGGGCAATGCTGGAGGAAGACATAGGCTTGGAGAATGGAGACGCAGGTGTGCTCCTTCTCATTCATTTCCTTTTTGCTTTCTTGTCTGCTTCCTTTTTCTGTATCACTCCAGCCACACTTCCTGCCTGAGCACATCCATTTCCTTCCTATAGCAGCAGGTCTTGCCTGTTGGCAGTTTTCCCAACACGAGCAGAGCCAATTTTGTTCCATTCCTCTCCAAGACCCCAGCATGGGTGGTACCTGGTGGTCTAGTGGTTAAGATTTGGCACTCTCAGCGACCCTAGCACTGACCAGGCACCATCTCTTAGACAGTTGGGCCCAGGCCCAAGGATCCACTCCTTGGTGCTCACACACCAGTGCTGGTGGTCTGAGTTTCAGTTCCCAGCTCTCCTCCTCTGAAGCTTCTGAACTTCAATAGCTTCAACCTCTTTCCTCTGATTCCCAGCTCTAGGGCAAGAACTGCTTTTTGCATTTGCTACGTCTGTGATATCTAGTTAATTTCTTCATACCTGTCATATAATTCTGTGTATTCAATATTCTCTGTTAAAATTCCTAGTGTAAATTCTGTCTCTTGACTTGATCCAAACTAACTCAAGTTCTCCCAGAACTAATGCTGTGTGAAAGCCACACTGGACAACACTAACCTAACCGTTTGTCAGTAGGAATGTGGGGTTGGTGATGGGATGCGACTAGTTGTGTATATGTGTGTGAACACATCTGTTGGTCAAGTGTGTTTGGGCACATGCCTGTGCTCAGAGGGTGATCAGCCCAGGGGCACAGGGGCCAGAGAGGGCCTGAGGACTCAAATATACAGGAAAGAAAAATTGGTTTTGATACCAAATCAATTTAGCATATCCCCATCGACTCTCCCCTAAACCCATTACTCATAGTCCTCAGGATTTTAAAGTGCCTGAAAGTCAACTTTTAAGACAAAGAGATGTAGCTGTGGTACCAACGTAGCCAGAATAAAAACCACATTTTGTGTTTTGTGTGTGGTCCGTCTTTCATAGCCAGAACACTATTTCAGTTTGGTAGTAGAAACTCTTAAAGTGTCTATCATAATTCTGGCACTGAGCTAAATTCATATAATATGGTTCTTGACCTCAAGAAGCTCACAATGTGGCTTACAACTCAAAGTGTGTTTCATGAACCAACAGCATCAGCATCATCTGGGGGATTCTCAGAAACACGGAATCTCGTGCTCTACCCAAGAACTACTGAATTTGAATCTGCATTGTAACTAGATTCCCAGTGATCCTTAGGCACATCGAAGTTTGGCACATGCTGTACTGGAGCATGGGGTAGTGCAGGGATGAAGCTAGTGGCATACTGAGCAGAAATCCTAGATCTACCTCCATTTCCGATTCCTGCTGCTTACCTGTTTCTGGCTTTCTAAATCCCCTCAGAAGTAGCCCTTTCTCGTCAGCATCTCTAACAATGAAAGAAGGTGGGATGGGACATTTTGGGAATCCGAGTCTTTTCATGGTCAGTATATTAGACTGGGTGGGGGTGGTGAGAACTATAGGAGGAGCACAGAAGTAGTGTTTTGGGTGCACAGTTATTTTAAAAAGGAAAACAGAAAGATGATTCTAAACCACCGCATATTCCCCAGGGCCTAATTTTCATTCTCTGCTGGGAGAGTGAGGTGTTGAAAGCATGATACAGTTGTATTTTAGGCTAGTGGAGTTGCCTGCAATAGAAAATGGGCCAGGGGAGGGGTACCCTCTCTCCAGCTGTATCTTATAGGGAGACTTCCCATTAGGATTCAAATGGGTAAGCAGCCATCAAGAGCTGTTCACATACCTGATCCATTGGGGAGGAGTAGTCACTGAAGCTGGCTCCCTGTTCACAGGCTAAAAATGTCCCCACAAAGAGATTTGCATATGAAACTTTGATTGTGGAAAGAAAATAGGTTAAAATTCTGACTTCCATTTTGGGGTGGGATGGGGGCAGAAGAGTCAGGTACAAAATTGTGACTTTTGCATGTGTCTTTGAGGCTGGAGGTTCTTACTTGGGAGGCTGACCTCTTATTTGGGAGTGCCTCCAGACCTAGATAAGTCAAGTGGATCTTAGTGACAAATTACACGTGAGTGTGTTCTATGCAGTCTTTCTCTGAGAACTTTCAGAGGCAACAAGCTATGAGGAAAGAGCTGAGAGAATTTGGATCTCAGCCAAATATTTCGCTATCTCATTGTATGTAATATTGTGGCTTATGAGAAAACTCTGCAGCATAACAGATGTGGAGGACTCAGAGGAAAAGCATATCTTGGACACTTGCTGTGAAAATAGGTCAGGTTTTAATAAATCTCTGATTTGTACTTTTAGCAAGATAAAGAGGAACCATGAAACAAGAAAATGACATATAAGGAAAGAACAGGTGATATAAATAGGCAAGATTGATGTTGGGACCAAAAAGGAATATAATCAACAGTATAGAAAATGGAACTAATATTGAAGGAAATGTTTAAGAAATTATTCCAGAAAACAGAGGACAGGGCCAAAGATGACAGCAGGAAGACAAAGATTTGTAGTGTTGGCTGGATGAGGTTGGGAAGGGGGAGAAACAGACAAAAGAGAAATATTGAGAGATAGAAAAGGCAAGTAACAGAAAACAACTTATAAATTATAGGCATTACTATAGAAGATCTCCCTGTATAAAATGAGCTAAAATGTCTGGAGAAAGGGTTTCTAATAGACAAGAAATCTGAGCTGATAAAGAATACACTCACCTAAAAGTATCATCAATCAGTCAGGACAAGGTTGGTTATTTGATAACTATCGCTGGAATAAGTGAGATCCTACCTCATACAATACTGAGAAGTAAATTTTATTGATTTAAATATTTTAAAATTGCACAAAATTTGATTAAAATAGAAGTCAATATGTATAAACTTTATTCATGAAGGAGAATTTTCCAATCTTAGATTCAGTAAAAGAATGCTCAATTTGAAAAATGGGCAGATGTGGCTAAATCAAAATTTTAAAAAACAATACAATCAGAATATTTGAAAGTTTAAAAAAGCAAAATAAATTGGGGAATGATGTTTCAGTAAATATGACAAACAATGGGATCTCAACATTCTTTCCTAAGTGAATTTATTCAATCAGTTATGGGTGTGAGAACTAGGCCCCAGACTCCTTACTCCCAAGTCCAGGGATAGATTAGACAGTGTGCGTTGATCATGAACAAATCCACACTGCTGAAGGTCACCCTACATCATGCCCTTGACTCAAGTCAAAAGTGTCATGGTTGTTATGAAGCAAGCATTCTTCCATGAAGAATTTCAACTTATGAAGCTACAAGTGTATTTACTATAATGACCTAAAATTAGTATGGTTTTTTGCAGTCATTATGCCTAATTCATCAATAACATTGGTAAAGAAATTCACCAAAACTCAAATTACCTCCTGAAGGAAATGAATACCCTCATATAGAGGAGAACTGGCTTGAGGTCAGGCAGGAAGAATCAGAAGGCCAATAGATCTGCTCATTGTCATTCAATCCTGAGACCTCCTTCCAATGCAGACTAAGCGGAAGGGGCTCATTTGTCCAGATGCCTCTTCTTTTTCTCTCCTGGTATATGCAGCTTTTATCTTTTTCTGCATTTTTTCTTCTCTTTTCTCTTTGTTCCTTGCCTTTTCTTCCTTTTTGCCTTTCCCATGTCCTAGAAAAATGAATGGCTCATAGGCTTTGGAATGAAACAGTGCAGCCAGTTCAGCTATTTACTGACCTTTAAACCTTACATAAAGTGTTTAGGAGCCACCATTCTCTCTTCTGTAAAACGGAGACAAGAATATGCAGCTGCTAAGATTTTGTGGATATTGAATGAAATAATGCATGTGAAATGCTTGGCAATAGTAGGAGCGCAGGAAATAATAGGTCCCTATTCCCTCATAGCTCATCTCCCTTCCAGGCTCACTACTAGACAGAATTTTTCTGGGGGGGTCTCAGGATAGACAATCCATATACAGCCTTGCTTGCCTGAGAGGCCAATCTGTGGGATGCCCAGTAACTTTTCAGCAGTAGAGAATGGAGGATAATATCAGAGGTATTCCATGTTGGTCTCCCACCCTCAAAACACCACCACCCACGCTGTTACCCCATCCAATTACCAACCTCCCACCTGCCCAAACTTCATGTATCCAGATTTTGCCAACTTAATCTCTTTACCCTAGAGAGCGTAAGAGTGTGAGGTTCTCCAGATACAAGTGGCTTCCAGGGCATAGTCTCTGTTTGATGAGGGGGTCGCTCAACACCATTTACAAAAAATGAAAGGCTCCTTTCCTGAAATCTTGTACATGGATATTGCCTGGGGTTCAGCTAGTGATAACAGTCATTTTTCCTTCCTTTGCTATCCAGACTTGTGGTTCTTTTATTCCTTCTGAAGCAGACAGTCATCCTTAGATTGTCTTCCAGGCAACTCTGGAAATAGGAAACTGGGTGGATTTCTAGGTGGAACGTCCCAGCTTCTTTTACTAAAACAGGCACCAGATCATCATTATTAGCTGGACATATGAGTCTGTGGTGGTTCTCATTGGTGCAAGGGCCAAAGGACCTAATGTCACAAAAAGGTTGTAACAGATTTCCCCTCAATACTAACCTGCCTGGGAAATGGGGGGCGGGAAAGTAAACCTAAGCAAGGAATATAACAAACACATATTTCCATAAGTCATAGAAATATATATGGCCTTGTATTATTCCACTCAAATATTGATTGAGCACCTACTAAGTGTTAACATATGGAAAGACAAAGATAAAGGAAACACAGTTATGGTAGTGAAAAGCTCTCTTTCTAGTGGGAGAGACACTTGTGTAAAAAGCTAAGTGCAGATTAGTTCATAGCTATTGTGATAGAAATCTGAGGAGACCCATGTGGCACGTTTGGGGAGGCATCATTCGGGGCAGAGAGAGGATAGCGCTGGGGATGGTGGTGATCAAGAGGTAATTTCCAGTAGGAGCATCCTCAGAGGCCATGCTGAGTGGCTTTGCTGCCCTAAACTTGCATGCTTTAAGAGGTGTCTCCAAGACCCCATGTTTAACATCAAGGTTTTCTCACCCTGCTGAAACACCCATCCAAATACCATTTGGCCTTTCAGGGTCTTGATAAGTTTCTCATATAATGTCTTATTCAACTGGAGATACAGACTCCTATTTCAATTACATTTTCCGAGAAAGACTTACAGGATCCAATTTAGGAGAAATGCTGAAAGTGGTTTCAAAGAATCCCAAATATGTCATCCTTCTTCTCACTCCCACGCTGAGGTCCCTAGTAGGATGCCCAGTGTGGGCGGAATCTATAAATCATTCAGGGAAAAGCAGCATCAAGGCAATTGGGAGGCATCAGCATCACAAGAGCAACTCATCTTGTCACAGCGAGTCTGCCTTATTAAATGTCCATAAAAATACAGGATGGAAATCAAAGAGGAGTAAGAGCCAGACCATGTGGTCTGTGGGCCCTTACTTTTGTGCCACTGTCCTCTGAGTTCCATTTCTACCCTTTTCCAGGAAATTTTCCTATCTATGAATTTTCAACAAGATGTTTGCATAAGCCTTTCCCATGCAGCAGATCTCACGAATGGATGAAATGTTTTGTAGTTAATTCCAATAAAGGACGAGTTTTAGCGCCTTCAGCATTGTCATGGTCAATTACATTTGAATTAAAACTGTAGAGTAAAATCTGCGAAGGAGCAGACCTTGGTTAATGCACACAGTTTGGCATTTTGTGCTTCAGAATGCTTGCACACAAATACACTGAAGAGGCCAAAATGGTTCCCTTAGTAACTATTTGAAGACTTAGGAGCTGCATTTGGATAGAGAGGAGTCACTTGATCTCCAGTATTGAATGTTAGACAACCAATTTCCATATTGCCTTGCAGAATGACTCAGGCAGGAAAAAAGCCCTCTCGCATTGAGGAATGCAGGCAGTTCTGTCCTTGTTCCTCATTTCTGGAAGTTAAATTAATGAAGATGGCTTCCTGAGTTTTGAAATAGGAGTGCCTCCAATTGTGGGCTAAAAAAGCCCAATGAGTATGATTGCTTCTCAGTGAGATGGTAACTAACAAAATGGAAGTTCAGGGAAGAAGAAAAGAATCACTACTATATACAGGTAAATGTGTTGAATGTGCTTAGATGCACACAAGGTAATTAGCATGTAAATTGAATTCTGAAGAGGAGAACACAAATAATCATGTCACTAAGGACCAACCTACAGTGGATTTTTGGTGCCAGAGTTTAACCTGCAATCCTCCCTAATGAGGTGATAATGAGCTGTGAAAGCCCAAAGGAACTGTTGGGTAGCACTCCTTATAAGGTAAGGTAGGCACATTTCCACAGGCACAGTCATTCCTGGTATGTAGCAATAAAGCCATTCATATCAGATACCACAACTTCCCTTAGAAAGAAATGACACCGACTGAGGCTTCTGATCTTTTGAAGTTGTCAGCGATTCCCTAGGTGTGATTTGGACATCAGCAAGAGAGCAGACCTGGCAAGATACAAAGATGGCCGCATTATGAGACCATGCAACCCACATCGACGCACAGAGGAAGATATCTGACTTTGGACACCAGACTCAGGATTAATTCTAAGCTTGGGCCAAAGGGAATGAGGAGCTCCTCTCCCCACCCTCAGAACCTATCATTAAGGTTGGAACTCTGGTTATTTAATTTAAGAGTTAAGTGTCTGCCTCACAGTATAGATATAAAATTACTTATTCAAAAGTTGAATCCTCTCAACGGTTGAGACTTTGTCTTGCTTTTAATTCTCATGGATTTTAATTCTCCCATAAAGCCCAGAGTACAAACTAAGGCCTGACCACTTTTTCTAAGGTCTAGCTGAGAATGGCTGGCAGTGGGCCAAACCCCCGTTATGGACACGACACGTGTGCTCAGAGCCATCAAGGAAGGAGGCCAGGGGGAGAGGAGCTGAGCTAACTTATAAGAAGATGTAGGTTCTCAGAACAAAGAGAAGATGAGTTAGGAATTCAAAAAAGATTCATGCCAGAAAATTATCTTAAAGCCAGCAGAATACGCATTTTTTAATTCAGCAGAATTTCGTTGAAATACACATAAGCATAAAAATGGGTCTGGGGCAGTGATGGGATGCTTGGAGAATGAAAATTTCCACAGAGCAAGAAGACAGAAATAAGTTTGCCCACAGGCCTATCCTAGCTATCTTTAATTGGAAGTTGCTGTCGTATGGCTTGCTTTGATCCTGATGCTGTAGAGGAGGTTGAACCACTGCATACATATGGATTGGATGCCACTTGGTTCCCTTGGCCTCCTAAGACACCTGTGTTCTTGCTCTCTGGCTTTTACCAGCCACTTAGAATCCCTTTGTTACTCCTCATGATAAGTTGTAAAGAGAAGTCTAAGATACAGTGAGAACCAATCACACGGGATATGCCCTGGTCTATAGGGGTCAGATAAATCCTGTGTGGGAAGGGGCATCTAACGTGCGATCTGAAGGATGAGAGAGAATTTCAGCCAAGAGAAGGGTGGTGGGTACAGGCAGTTTCCCAGTCAGAAAGCATGGCCTGTTCAAAGATCCTGAATCACAAAACTAGCAAGGCAGCTGGTTCTGTGTGTCCTGGGTCAACCTCCCCCCAGTAGGTCCTGCCTAGTCACTGCCCTGCCCTGGAGACAGCTGCTGAAGAGGAGAAAGGAAGGGAATGAAAGGATTTATTTGTAAAGATGCCTGATATGCTCAGAAGAAGAGGCTAGAGTAATGGGAAAAATAAGCCAGTGCTCAGAGAAATCTAGTTTCCTATTTCCCATCACTTTGGTCAACGTTTCTGAATTGGAAATTAAGGAGAATATTTGGCAGTTCTGACATTTCACAACATTGTAGCTGACCTCCAGTCATAGCCAGAGAGAATGGAAAACCTCGGTGTCAAAAGGAGTTGTTCTAAGGAAAAGTTATATATATATACAGAACAAGGGTAAAGAGAGAGATCTCCATTTTCTTAGTATTGAATGATTTAGAACTCACTATATATTTACTCAGCTGTGCATAACAATTACCAAACAGCTAAATGGTCAAGAATTTCCATAAAGTAAAACACAAATACCTGATATTTATGTTTTAAAGTCTACCCTTTCAAACCATCATATTTTAACCCTCAGCAAGGGGATTCCCTGCTGACATCAGGCTTTGAATGATGGAAGGGATCAGCCACTATATTTTGTTTCCATTGGGATCACATTATCAACCTGCAATTTCTCCATATTAGAAAATAGCACTTGGTTTTCAAATAATGAGCAGTTGGACAATGTCTTTGCCCCTGCCACCTAACTCTGGTGCCATTTATATCCCCCCATGTGGAGGCAGAGACAGATACCCGTTTCCTTTAATAACTTATGGACCTCTGAGGCCATAACTCAAGGGCCTCCCAAGCCTCACCATCCCTCAGGAAAAATATCATCCAGGTGACCTGCTTCCCTCCTGCTCTCACCCTGAGAGCTCTGGACTCAGGGAGTCTTTGCTCCCCCCCCCCCCCCCCCCCCCCCCAGATGGATTCCCAAGCATCCTCCACATGACTGATGCCTTACCCGAGTGACAGGAATACTGTCCTCTGGAGGCTTCAAAACACAGTGGGTTGCTGCCAGAAATATATTTATAGGCTCAAACAAACTCTTTTTGGAAAAATTCTGTCCGGATATTAAAATCTGTTTTGAGAGGCTTCGATCAGTTATGAGATTCCATGTCCAGGGAAAAGGTACTGGCCATTTGTGGTCTCAGAACCCCCAGAAGCATCTACCTGCATGAGCCATCCAAAAGGGGAGGGACAGACTAAGAAGGAAAGATGAGAACTTGCAGCCCTTCAAGTCCAGGGAGACCCAAATCACAACAAAGGAAGACCAATGGTTGTGAAAATCTTGCGTTCATTTATTGGCACACGCCATTTTCTATGGAGGTGGCATGAGGGGTGTAATTCTAAGGGAGGAGGGTGTGAGCTTCACACTCAGAGTCCAGGCATGAAGAGCTAAGTTGTGTCCAGGGATGCCCACTGAAGCTACAGCATAGACGATGAAACACAGGATCTTGGTTGGAAAGGGCAGGGCAGTTTTCCCAGGACAGGAGAATGGCATGGCACATGTTTCCCCAGATTTCAAAGAACCGGAGAGACAGAGAAACCTGGGCTGCTGCTCTGAATGTGGAGGGCGTTCATCATTTAGATGTAAGCCCTGAGGCCTGATGGGCTGGTTGGCTCTGGGTTTGGAAAGTCGTGGTCCTTCCTGTGGCCACCTGACTAATCGTGGTGCCCAGTAGGAAGGAGATTACCCTAGGATTGGTCACAAGGCAGGACAAAAATTTTTTGACAGTTGGATGGGGCCTCTGTTCTCAACACAGCGCATTATACCACTTGCTCTGGAACAGAGAATGTGACTTATGCCAGTCCTTGGAATGTCAATTTTTTCCACGCTTGAAGGTATATGGGGCCACTATCAAATACATACTGCCCATACACATGCAGGCCCTGTTGTAATTTCTGTGGCCTTCATTGGCAAGTTTTCTTTTCAATTCTTGAAGCACTCCTCAAAAAAATCCCTTCTTCTTCCCCTTCTTCCCCTTCTTCTCCTTCTTCTTCTTCTCCTTCTTCCTCTTCTTCTTCTTCTTAAGCAATATAATCTTCTAGAAAACTACCAGTGTGGGAGTGAGGCAGACTTGAGATAAAATCCAACTAACTATGACCTTGAACAAGTCTGCATCTCCCAGTATAGAGAAAGAGAGATGATACCTACTTGGAATTCGAAATACTCAGGAGAGGAATTAATGATACACACCAAAAGTCTAGCATTCTCCTTAATCCAGCATTAAGGAATTGATTCTTTGCAATTAAGGAATTCTGTATAAATACAGAACTCTCCTTATCTTCCTCTCTCTCTCTCTCTCTCTCTCTCTCATCTAACTCCTATTTATACCACCAGAAATAGGAAAACTCTAGCTATCTCCATGTATTGATCCCCATTTCTCAGCCTTCCCCTTTCCTATATGAATGTGATGCAGAACCTTATGCTGGGACATTACAACTCCTTTGTCCCAAGCTAGCCAACATCTGTTGGATGTCAAAATATCATGAACTCTCTTTGGGGGTCCCCTAGTGACTCTTTTCTGGGGTGGACTGACAGGGTTATGATAATGTTAGAATCTTTGCCAAGGTGACTGGGCTCCACTGTGACCTTCCTGCATTTATCATCTAACAGGATACGTTTGAGTTTTGTCACTGGATACTTATCTTCCCAGAACAATGATGGATTGAGGATGTTATTCTAAGACCCTCCTCTATGGCTTATTGATCTTCCACCATATTCCATTATGGTCACATAAAGGTTTGATGTGACCTTTGTCTATGTTACTGAATGACTGGGGAGGTGGGGAGAAAGGGACTGTTAATGACTGAGCCCCTCTGAGTGCTCCCAGAGGAGGATGCAGCAGGGCCACAAGATGCTGGGCTAGAGCTCTACAGAGGCAGCTCACCCACTGCAAGATGGGGCAACCACCCCATCCACATATGAGCAAGCGGAGGCGCAAAGGGGTATCAAACTGGTCCATGTTCATGCAGTTTTTAAATAGTGCTGGATACATGCTGTTGGTTTTTTTGTATCGCAGAATGGTGCCCCATCACTCTTCCTCTTGAGAAAGCCCGAGGTTTAGTGTTGGCCTCTCATGATTTGCTCTGCCTTGCGCTGTCTGTGGATTGCATACAAAAAGTCAGCTGCTTTGTCAAGTTGACAATCGATGCCACAAAGGTCTTGAGGACCAGAAATCCTGGAGGATGAACTTTTGCCACTTGACCTGGTGTCCCGGGAGATGCCCGAGTGATTGATCTCCCCCCTGGGCCCTGGGAAGGCCCAGTTCAGAGATTGAAACAAGAGGTCCCTGAGGAGACATTGGGCCCAGAGTTTGCCCTTCACAAAAGACATGAAAACAATACCCCTGCATGAGAGGAGCAGTATAATTAAACATGACCAGAAGATTAAAATTGGCACACAAAATTTTTAAGGTTTTATCCCAATTTCCAAGAGGGCTTTAAGATCTCTTTGGTTCATAATATTCACCAGGAAAAATAGGACTTATTTTTGTTCTGTAGCTTATAGTCTTTTTTTTTTTTAATTCTCACACGATATGATATCAGGTTATTTTAATTAGTTTTTCTATGAAAACACATTTGCAAGTATAGTCTGGTTTAAAATCTAATGGAATTATAGTTTGTAAATGCTCAGTTAAAGATTTAGGTGAATATGATTGTCCCATCAGTAAGTGCTCTGAAAATTTGTTCATGGAAATTAGATTTTTGATGCTGCTTCATTTCCCGGGTGGCACGTTATCATCTCTTTAGCTACATTTTCCACTGGGTTATTGCTGCAGACCTAGCCTCAATGTCAAAACAATTGGGAAACACAGTATCATACTGTGGACAGACTCAGTGATACCTTGCTGCCACGTGGGGAAGGTGACAGGATATTCGAGGTACAAGCCCATCATGTTCATAATGACCTTACAGAAGCAAGATCCATCCCCCTGTTGGCCGGCTGTCCCCTCCCCAGGTCATGAATGATTTAAAAACCACATAAGACAGAGGCTTGAAAGCTGTGAGTTGCCGGGGTGCATGGGGTTAGCAGAAGCAGCCCTGAAATTGTCAATGCGTGATTGTGTCTATGCCAGGTTACTGTTATTCACTCAGGTCTACACAGGGATCACATTAATTCAGTGAAGGCTGATTCTGTAGGAGAATGCCTGGGTAGAAAGTCGTCCTTGCCTGGAAACGATTAAATACCCAGTCGGGATGGGGGACAATCTCCCCTAAGTGCCTCTCTATCTCTTTCTCTGATGGCCCCTTGCTCAGCTCATTGATAATGTAGCAATGGTTGCAGGGCTATTTCTCTTCTGTGAATCCATCTGACTAGGGACCCTGACATGTCGCACTGTATCAGGACTGGCCACCATGGGTTTTATTTGTAGAAGGGCTCTATAGGCATTTGGGGAGAGACAGAAATCCCTGTCTCTTTGGAGTTTAACTCACGGTCAGTAGGAATCTGATGTAAACGTTCCACTTTAACAGGAGAAGGAAGATGCGGGGACTCAGGGCAGCCAGAAGGGTTGACTTTGGATGTGTGGGGTAGGCACAAATGTTTTCTTCAGACTAGTTCTTGGCTTTTTTTGAGAGAAAGGGTAGTATGAAAAAGCAGGCTCAGAACCCCAATGGAATTGCGGCAAAAGTGAAGAGAGGTCCGCGTGCCGAGATACTGATAAAAGCTAAGATAAAGCTTTTTTTCTTTACCTCTTTTTTGGAAAAATGTAGGCTGAAAAGTGGGGTGATCCAGACCAAGAAGGGAAAGAAGGAGAGCTGCTCGCAAAGCAGGCAACCTTTGGAAAGAGCTCGGGGTTCATCAGCAGCAGCTACAAAGGTTAAGTGGGAGGAAGGCCACATAAGGACTTCATGCTGGTGTCCATCAGCAGAGCTGTCCTGGCCACCAGAGAAACTCGTAGGTCCTTTCCATGGGCTGAGCGGGTCCAGGGGAGGTTGGTGGAGGAGTGAGGTGGGAGTACCGGCAGTTTCCGTACTGGCAACTCTGCGCCAGAGACAGCTGTACTAAAGCCATGGCGATGAGTGCTGGGGCTGGAGTCCTGCCACCTGGGTTCAGATGCTGGCCCTGCTGCTTACTACCACTTATTAGATTGGAAAAATTCAGTGCCCGTGACAGACACGGAGATAGGGCACTCAGCTTCCCCTTCAGCTGTGCGCTTCTGCTCAGGTGGGAGGACTGTGGAGAGTTGACCGCCTCCAGCTGTTAGCAGGGTCCACCTCAGCTTCTAGGCCAACATCACACTGTTGCAGACACAGCCCCTGCCAGTGACCAAGCACAGTGGTGGGCAGGGGCCTAGGCATTCCTTCAACGGGGGGGGCCTCCTCTAATGGGAAGCCTTGGCTCTGCTCCCTGTTGGGCTAGAGTCTCCGTCTAGTCCACACAGTAGCCCGGTGACTGCCCTTGACCAGTCCTGCTGCCTTCCTGGTTATTTCTCCTATGTTACTTCACCATTAACTTTTCTACTCCTAACCCCGTCTCCACATCCACTGCCCAGAGCCTCACCAGTGAGCGTCATGGCCCTCTGCCTCAGTTTCCTCATCTATAAATGGGGCCTAATAAATTAAAAAAATTAATTTGTTGTTGCTATGAGGACGAATAAGATAATTGTGTAAAACATTCAGCACAGCAACATCCCCTGCCATGTCGTCGGTGGAGTGAAGACTGGAAAGGTCCAGGTTGTTATTTTCTCCAAATAAAGGGTTCCATTCTGCCTCACTCCAATGTCTGTCAGCATTTGGCCACTTTGGCAAGTCCTAGTTTCTAAGTCTTTGGACCCCAAGAAGTGAGCCCGGTCTTAGGTTTGAAAGATTTCTCCTTCTCCAAGTTTCCCTGACAAAGAGACATCAGCCAGGCCATCTATTATTTATAGTTTAGCCATATTAACCAGTTAGAGGAGGCCTCACTTATCTTGATGGCGAACCCAGGATTCTGGAATAAAGATTTGGATGCTCTGGAGAGTTTACACCCTTGGCTCCTAGAACACAAGCCACGATCTGGAGCCATCTGAGGAGCCCTTGAGATATTCCTTATACTGATACTCAACAGGGGACTGCTGTCAGGTTTCAAGGTAGGCACACCTCAGAGACTGCAGGGTACTGATTAGAGAGGGTTGGATTTTCATGACTGTTATGAGTTCTTGATGTAGAAAGTAATAGCAGCCATAATCCATTTGTGTTGTCAATGTGAACCCCAGAGATTGCAACAATCTTTTTTTTTTT